>NC_053394.1:335073834-335150717 GCF_905171765.1 Bufo bufo | reverse complement strand
TGCGTTTGTCTGTAATGACGCCCCCTGCCGTGCTGAATACACGTTCAGACAAAACGCTGGCCACCGGGCAGGCCAGCACCTCCAAGGCATAAAAGGCTAGCTCTGGCCACGTGGACAATTTGGAGACCCAGAAGTTGAATGGGGCCGAACCATCAGTCAGTACGTGGAGGGGTGTGCACAGGTACTGTTCCACCATGTTTGTGAAATGTTGCCTCCTGCTAACACGTTCCGTATCAGGTGGTGGTGCAGTTAGCTGTGGCGTGGTGACAAAACTTTTCCACATCTCTGCCATGCTAACCCTGCCCTCAGAGGAGCTGGGCGTGACACAACTGCGTTGGCGACCTCTTGCTCCTCCTCTGCCTTCGCCTTGGGCTTCCACTGGTTCCCCTGTGACATTTGGGAATGCTCTCAGTAGCGCGTCTACCAACGTACGCTTGTAGTCGCGCATCTTCCTATCACGCTCCAGTGTGGGAAGTAAGGTGGGCACATTGTCTTTGTACCGGGGATCCAGCAGGGTGGCAACCCAGTAGTCCGCACACGTTAAAATGTGGGCAACTCTGCTGTCGTTGCGCAGGCACTGCAGCATGTAGTCGCTCATGTGTGCCAGGCTGCCCAGAGGTAAGGACAAGCTGTCCTCTGTGGGAGGCGTATCGTCATCGTCCTGTTTTTCCCCCCAGCCACGCACCAGTGATGGGCCAGAGCTGCTTTGGGTGCCACCCCGCTGTGAACATGCTTCATCCTCATCCTCCTCCACCTCCTCCTCATCCTCGTCCTCCTCGTCCTCCAGTAGTGGGCCCTGTCTGGCCACATTTGTACCTGGCCTCTGGTGTTGCAAAAAACCTCCCTCTGAGTCACTTCGAAGAGACTGGCCTGAAAGTGCTAAAAATGACCCCTCTTCCTCCTCTTCCTCCTGGGCCACCTCCTCTTCCATCATCGCCCTAAGTGTTTTCTCAAGGAGACATAGAAGTGGTATTGTAACGCTGATAACGGCGTCATCGCCACTGGCCATGTTGGTGGAGTACTCGAAACAGCGCAACAGGGCACACAGGTCTCGCATGGAGGCCCAGTCATTGGTGGTGAAGTGTGTCTGATCCGCAGTGCGACTGACCCGTGCGTGCTGCAGCTGAAACTCCGCTATGGCCTGCTGCTGCTCACACAGTCTGTCCAGCATATGCAAGGTGGAGTTCCACCTGGTGGGCACATCGCATATGAGGCGGTGAGCGGGAAGGCCGAAGTTACGCTGTAGCGCAGACAGGCGAGCGGCGGCAGGGTGTGAACGCCGGAAGCGCGAACTGACGGCCCGCACTTTATGCAGCAGCTCTGACATGTCGGGGTAGTTGCGAATGAACTTCTGCACCACCAAATTCAGCACATGCGCCAGGCAAGGGATGTGCGTCAAACCGGCTAGTCCCAGAGCTGCAACGAGATTTCGCCCATTTATCGCACACCACCAGGCCGGGCTTGAGGCTCACCGGCAGCAACCACTCGTCGGTCTGTTGTTCTATACCCCGCCACAACTCCTGTGCGGTGTGGGGCCTGTCCCCCAAACATATGAGTTTCAGAATGGCCTGCTGACGTTTACCCCGTGCTGTGCTGAAGTTGGTGGTGAAGGTGTGTGGCTGACTGGATGAGCAGGTGGAAGAAGAGGAGGAGGAAGCTGAGTAGGAGGAGGAGGAGGAGACAGGAGGCTAAGAATGTTGCCCTGCGATCCTTGGCGGCGGAAGGACGTGCGCCAAACAGCTCTCCACCTGGGGCCCAGCCGCCACTACATTTACCCAGTGTGCAGTTAGGGAGATATAGCGTCCCTGGCCGTGCTTACTGGTCCACGTATCTGTGGTTAGGTGGACCTTGCCACAGATGGCGTTGCGCAGTGCACACTTGATTTTATCGGACACTTATTTGTGCAGGGAAGGCACGGCTCTCTTGGAGAAGTAGTGGCGGCTGGGAACAACATACTGTGGGACAGCAAGTGACATGAGCTGTTTGAAGCTGTGTGTGTCCACCAGCCTGAATGACAGCATTTCATAGGCCAGTAGTTTAGAAATGCTGGCATTCAGGGCCAGGGATCGAGGGTGGCTAGGTGGGAATTTACGCTTTCTCTCAAATGTTTGTGAGATGGAGAGCTGAACGCTGCCGTGTGACATGGTTGAGATGCTTGGTGACGCAGGTGGTGGTGTTGGTGGTACATCCCATGTTTGCTGGGCGGCAGTAGCCAACGTTCCTCCAGAGGCAGAGGAAGAGGCCGAGGCGGCGGCAGCAGAAGAGGCCGAGGCGGCGGCAGCAGCAGAAGAGGCCGAGGCGGCAGCAGCAGAAGAGGCCGAGGCGGCAGCAGCAGAAGAGGCAGCAGGGGGAGCCTGAGTGACTTCCTTGTTTTTAAGGTGTTTACTCCACTGCAGTTCATGCTTTGCATGCAGGTGCCTGGTCATGCAGGTTGTGCTAAGGTTCAGAACGTTAATGCCTCGCTTCAGGCTCTGATGGCACAGCGTGCAAACCACTCGGGTCTTGTAGTCAGCACATTGTTTGCAGAAGTGCCATGCCAGGGAACTCCTTGAACCTGCCTTTGGGGTGCTCGGTCCCAGATGGCGGCGGTCAGTAGCAGGCGGAGTCTCTTGGCGGCGGGTGTTCTGATTTTGCCCACTGCTTCCTCTTTTGCTACGCTGTTGGCTCGGTCTCACCACTGCCTCTTCCTCCGAACTGTGAAAGTCAGTGGCACGACCTTCATTCCATGTGGGGTCTAGGACCTCATCGTCCCCTGCATCGTCTTCCACCCAGTCTTGATCCCTGACCTCCTGTTCAGTCTGCACACTGCAGAAAGACGCAGCAGTTGGCACCTGTGTTTCGTCATCATCAGAGACGTGCTGAGGTGGTATTCCCATGTCCTCATCATCAGGAAAAATAAGTGGTTGTGCGTTAGTGCATTCTATCTCTTCCACCCCTGGGGAAGGGCTAGGTGGATGCCCTTGGGAAACCCTGGCAGCAGAGTCTTCAAACAGCATAAGAGACTGGGTGGGAGATAATGTGAATGTGCTGGATCCACTGTCGGCCACCCAATTGACTAATGCCTGTACCTGCTCAGGCCTTACCATCCTTAGAACGGCATTGGGCCCCACCAAATATCGCTGTAAATTCTGCTGGCTACGGGGACCTGAGGTAGTTGGTTCACTAGGACGTGTGGCTGTGGCAGAACGGCCACGTCCTCTCCCAGCACCAGAGGGTCCACTAACACCACCACGACCATGTCCACGTCCGCGTCCCTTATTAGATGTTTTCCTCATTGTTCCCGTTCACCACAATTTTGAGAATGGAAAAAAAAGTGTGCTTTTACGGTCACTACAAATAACTTGACCAGCTAAAACAGTACAGATTTGGTTGAATAGAGATGTGAGGCCTGTTTTTTTTTTGCGCTGTATGACAGGTATAGGTTTAATCACAGAATCAGACTTCTATCAGCACGCTAGCGTGTGTCTTAGGTTTTTCTGAATGACACTATCAGTACCTTCAATGTAAGATATTCTTTTTGGGATAGATTTCAAGTAGGCCTCAAATACCAGAAACTAGTTATTTTGAGAATGGCAAATTTGGGAATGGTTTTTCAACCCAGAAAAAAAAGTGTGCTTTTACGGTCACTACAAATACCTTGACCAGCTAAAACAGTACAGATTTGGTTAAATAGAGATGTGAGGCCTGTTTTTTTTTGCGCTGTGTGACAGGTATAGGTTTAATCACAGAATCAGACTTCTATCAGCACGCTAGCGTGTGTCTTAGGTTTTTCTGAATGACACTATCAGTACCTTCAATGTAAGATATCCTTTTTGGGATAGATTTCAAGTAGGCCTCAAATACCAGAAACTAGTTATTTTGAGAATGGCAAATTTGGGAATGGTTTTTCAACCCAGAAAAAAAAGTGTGCTTTTACGGTCACTACAAATAACTTGACCAGCTAAAACAGTACAGATTTGGTTAAATAGAGATGTGAGGCCTGGTTTTTTTTGCGCTGTGTGACAGGTATAGGTTTAATCACAGAATCAGACTTCTATCAGCACGCTAGCGTGTGTGTTTTAGGTTTTTCTGAATGACACTATCAGTACCTTCAATGTAAGATATTCTTTTTGGGATAGATTTCAAGTAGGCCTCAAATACCAGAAACTGGTTATTTTGAGAATGGCAAATTTGGGAATGGTTTTTCAACCCAGAAAAAAAAGTGTGCTTTTACGGTCACTACAAATAACTTGACCAGCTAAAACAGTACAGATTTGGTTAAATAGAGATGTGAGGCCTGTTTTTTTTTGCGCTGTGTGACAGGTATAGGTTTAATCACAGAATCAGACTTCTATCTGCACGCTAGCGTGTGTCTTAGGTTTTTCTGAATGACACTATCAGCACCTTCAATGTAAGATATCCTTTTTGGGATAGATTTCAAGTAGGCCTCAAATACCAGAAACTAGTTATTTGGAGAATGGCAAATTTGGGAATAGTTTTTCAACCCAGAAAAAAAAGTGTGCTTTTACGGTCACTACAAATAACTTGACCAGCTAAAACAGTACAGATTTGGTTGAATAGAAATGTCAGGTCTATTTTTTAGGCGCTGGGTGACAGGCTCAACTTGCTCAAAAAATAACCAGACTGTTGATGGTTAAATGCACTTCGGTGACACAGGCTCAGCCTGCAGCTGATGTAGGATATAGCACAAAATAACCACACTATCGATGGTTAAATACACTTGGTGATAGCTTGTGCTGGCGCACCACAAGTCACAAAATGGCCGCCGATCACCCCAGAAAAAAAGTGATCTAAAAACGCTCTGGGCAGCCTCAAAAAAGTGAGCAAGTCAATAATAGCACTTCAATGATCCACAGCTGCAGATCGATCACAGAATGAAGTCTTTTGGAGGAGTTAATCTGCCTAATCTCGCCCTAACGTCGCAGCTGCAACCTCTCCCTACACTGATCATAGCAGAGTGACGTGCGGCGCTACGTGACTCCAGCTTAAATAGAGGCTGGATCACATGCTGCACTGGCCAATCACAGCCATGCCAATAGTAGGCATGGCTGTGATGGCCTCTTGGGCCAAGTAGTACGACGCTTGTTGATTTGCTGCTTTGCAGCCTTTCAAAAAGCGCCAAGAAAGCGCCGAACACCGAACCCGAACACGGACTTTTACGAAAATGTTCGGGTTCGGGTTCGTGTCACGGACACCCCAAAATTCGGTACGAACCCGAACTATACAGTTCGGGTTCGCTCATCCCTATATATAGTCTATTTGCAGTCTCTGGAATGGGTAAAATGGCCTAGGTGTATGTTTCTTAGGTGTCTTAACTACCTGTCCGGGGTTGTTTAGAGCACAGATCATACAGCCCTGTACAAATCTACTGGCAATAGTGGAGAAACCAGGTGCGACCCATCTCTTCAGTACCGTGCTCACCAGGACCCTTTGCTTGGTGTGTGGGCCCATGGGCCTCCTATGCCATCATAGGATAGAGGGCTCTGGGTAGGCATATTTTTCCTGACACTTCCCAGAGTCCCTGCCTGTTCGGCACTGCTCCTCTCTGAGTCCAGTAGCTCTTTTCTGCTTCATCTGCCTGTGCAGACAGTTTAATCAACATGTCTTCAGACATGTTGAGGCTCTTCAGACGTGGTGAGGCTCCAGGATGCCGACAGGGATAACCTCGGGTTTCCAAGGCTTCACTGCTGCCTCTTTTGCAGCCCCATCTGCCCTGTTGTTGCCCCTAGCCTCACGGGTTTGTTGTCTGGTATGTGCCTTAACCTTGACAATGGCTACTTCTTCTGGAAGCAGTAGTGAGTTCATTAGTTCAAACACTGAGTCTTTGTTTTTTATAGGTTGACCTGCAGAGGTAAGGAAGTCCCTGGCTCTCCAAATAGGGCCATAATCATGTGCAATACCAAACCCGTACCTGAAATCTGTAAAAATATTTGCTCGTTTACCTTGTGCCATTTTACATGCTTCAGAGATTGCCTTCAACTCAGCCTCCTGTGCTGACATGTGAGGAGGGAGTGGTTCAGCCAACACTACCTCATGTTGCATGACCACTGCATATCCAGTATGAAATTGTCCATCCTCACCCATGTATCTGCTGGCATCTACAAAAAACTCAAAATCAGGATTAGGTATGGGTTGATCATGTACATGTGAAAAGCAAGAAGTTTCTTGTAAAATGGCTGCTGCAGACACCAAGATGGAGTCTCATCCCTCACAGTTACATATTTCACATCAATCACAGATTTAAGTAATTTTTTCCTTAAAGGGAACCTGTCACCTCCTAAATGCATGTAAACCGGCCAGCAGTACCTCAGAGTAGCCCGAAGTGTGATACTAATCATACTTTTCATCCTGCAGTCCGATGCTGCATAAGGTCAGAAAACTATCTTTTATCCTCCGTCCATGCTATTTTGCATGTCAGCTTGAAGTCAAGGGGGCAGCGGCCTCCTTGCTTCAAGTCAAGGTAACCGCGCCCCCTCTTGCCCTTGAGTGACAGCCCGCAATTCGGCTTTGCTTTCCCAAGTCTCACGCATGCGCAGTGCCCTCTATTTTTACTGCACGATCCAATGTCAGGCAGCCGCTGTTCACTGCCCCCTTGACTTCAAGCTCACATGCAAAATAGCGCGGACGGAGGGTAAAAGAACGTTTTCTGACCTTATGCAGCATCGGACTGCAGGATGAAAAATATTATTAGTATCACACTGCGGGCTACTCTGAGGTACTGCTGGCGGGTTTACATGCATTTGGGAGGTGAAAAGTTCCTTTTAAAACTATAGGGAACATTTATTAATATCAGCGTTTTAGACACTGGTCTTAATAAAGCCCCATAGCTGGTAGTGGTTCCTCTGAAGGCATGAAGTTGCACTGGCCTCTACATAACTTCAGCGGATCCTCTGCCAGTTCTAAATGTAAGACAGCTTCCTAGCTGTCTTACATTTAGACCTTTTTCTACGCCTGAAACAGGCATTGAAAATGGTAAATGAGATGGGCCTGCCAGCCTGTCCCCTTCCACGCCATACCCACAATCTGCGCCTAAAATACGCCTAATATAGTCTTATTTCAGCTTAATAAATGACCATCTATATTTAAATTCCATGCATTCAATTACATTTTTTTCCCTGTCTATTTTCCAGGTCTAATACACAACAGACTTTATCTGGTGATATCCTTTATGCCCCTGTGTAGTACGCTCAGTGGACCTCATCACACTGGATACTAAAGGTAACTTATACATTTCTAATGGCTAAGTTAATCATTATGGTTAACATTTATCCAGGTTCTGATGGTTAATTTCAACAGAATTTTACACTATGGCTGTAAGAGTCGCTGCTCCAGAAGTCAGACAAACAGGTAGGAGAGGGTGTAGCCTCATGAGTTCATCTGTTCCAGAGCAGAGAAGAAGACGACTTGGCTTCACTTGCAGTCAATCGGTGAGATCTTTGTTTGGCTTAAATCTAATGGTGAGGTTGCTCAATGCCAGACCGGTGCACTGAGAGGCTAGGCCAGCCCCGAGGACATCCTTTTCATACAAGTAAAATAAGAATTTATTTGCATCAGTAATACCTATTGCAAAGAGCAAGTGCTCATTTTAGTATTTAGCATAACTGGTTTAACAGAATTGATCATGGTGACAGGGGTTGTCCATTCCATATATTGGTGGCATATCTCTAGAACTGAGCCTGCAAGGTGAAGGAGGGCTCTATCCTCTATTTATTTCTATAGGAATGCCAAAAATATCCAAGTGCTGGTTCGGCTATAGCAGTGAATGGAGCGGTGGCCACGCTTGCGCTTCCCACTCATTTCTATGGGACTTCCGAAAATAGCCGAGTGTGCGCAGGTGTGGTCTTCTTTCCTTCACCTCCGTTCTAGAGATACAGTAGGTGTAGGTTCCACCTTCTAGCAATATGCCACCAATGTATGAAATTGGTCAACCTTTAAGATGTGTCGCATGGAGTCCAGGAGTGTAACCCTCTAACCTGGAATATATATATATATATATATATATATAATAGATGAAAATTCAGGGCAGCACTCCTTGTAGCAGATGTTGGGTGCCAGCGGTATCGACACTCGACCACAGTGTCAAACAACCAGAAAAATAAACACACCGCAGCACATCCATAAGGTGAAAAATGTGGGATCCTTTATTCACCCAAGCAGCGACGTTTCGGTCCGCTTGCTGGGACCATTTTCAAGCAATGCATCAAATACAATTGTGGGTATTTATATAGTCATGTCACATTAACATACATAAGTGATACTTAAACAAGAAGTGAAAAATAAAATGCAAATCAATTCATATGGGTACATCCGGACATCATATCGGAGGGACAACGCAGCCAAATACATGAATACATATAACTCTAATATATGGAATCGTCTGTACAACAAATATATACTTATTACAATCAAGTGATAATCTACAGTGAATAATTGTCACCTGTGTGTGCAACATCATAGGAGGGCCGGGCATGGAATCGGGCAAGCTCAAATTGCAGGTGGATACAAAGTTCCGTGATGTATCTCGTGGATACGGCGTCCCGGAACTAGATTTGCGCATGTCCGTGACGTCACTGAGGGAGCGATCACGTGTTCACTATAGTGTATCACATGACCCTCACGTCATAGACAACATAGATGAATGAAGCGCTTAAGCGAAAATACAAAACAGTATGTAAAACCTAACATAATGCGGGATGATCTGTCCAGGGTGCACAGCCAGGTGATGTGCTGTCATGCGATGCACCATCGTCCGGAATGTGCAAACAGGGGGGAGGGGGACAGCGGCCGCTGTTGCCCTAACAACCCCTATATCAACCCTTGACGGGCAGAATACATCCAACATTAGCTAGACTAGATAAGGAAAAAAACGCATACAAAAGCGCATCAATGTGAATACAAAAGTAAATGTAGTATAGTTCGGGATGAACCGCACTTATCCAAAGCATCTGACCTCCTGCTGAGCTAAGCCCTTCCATCCGCAGGTCCTGTGTGTGAAATAAAAAGTGAATTGGGACATGGTCTATGATCATGAACTTTAGATCACTTTCCCCATGGCCCATGTCCACGAAGTGGTGTGAGACTGGCAAATCCTTCCGTTTTTTCCGTATTGAAAAACGGTGTTGATTAAAACGGGATTTGAAATCACATGTAGTCTCCCCTACGTACAAAAGCTTACAAGGACACCATAAAACATATATAACATAACTGGAGTCGCAAGTTAAATAAAACTTGAGAGAATATGAGACCCCAGTTTTCGGATGAGTAAAATCACGTCCCTTCACCATGTACTTACAATTTACACAGTGAAGGCACGGATAACTGCCACACTTTTTAGGGGCTAGAAGTAACTGATGTGTACCCTTTTGTGTGCCTATGTCATTTTTGACTACTTTATCCTTAAGATTACTAGCTCTTTTATATGACAATATAGGTCTGTTGCAGAATTCAGGAATATTCTTGTGTTCAGTGCCTAAAATTGGCCAGTATTTATTAATAATTTTACCTACTTGGGTGCTGACTTCACAAAAGGTAGATACGAAGGGTATTTTTTGAGATTGATCCCTCTTGATGCCCTGGAATAAATCCCTTCTCTCTCTCTGGTTAATACGGCTCAGTTGTTGTCGTAAGACGGATGCTGGATAACATCTCTGTTTAAAAGATTGTGTCATTTTTTCTAGAGTACTATCAAGTGTAGATGTATCGCTGACTATCCTCTTGACTCTAGTAAACTGGCTATACGGCAATGACCGCACCATCGTCCAGGGATGAGCACTGTCATACCTCAGGACGGTGTTGCGGTCAGTGGGCTTCGTATAAACCTCAGTTTGCAACTGTGTACCAATGTGTTTAACATTAACATCCAGAAAATGCAACTCACTAGAAGAAAATTCCAAAGTGAATTGTATATCTGGAATCAGGCTGTTTAAGTATATATGAAACATATGTAACTCGGCAACCGTGCCCGTCCAAATGACAAAAATATCGTCTATGTATCGCCACCACCTCAGCACATGGCTGAAGTGGTGGAACACATAGACATATTGTTCCTCCAAATGAGAGACGACCATGTTGGCGTACGTGGGGGCCACATTCGTCCCCATGGCCGTCCCCCTAATTTGCATATAATAATCATCACCGAAAAGGAAATAATTATTATATAAAATTAGTTTGAGTAAAGCTAGAAAAAAGGTTTGGGCTTCAGTGGTGTAGTTAGAACCCACCAAGGCCGATTCTACGACTGTTAAACCGATGTTGTGCTGTATTGAGGTATACAGACTGACGATGTCGAAGGAGGCCAAAATGGCGTCCTCCGGCATCGTCACGTCTGCTAACCTCCTGAGAAAATCCGTAGTGTCTTTTATGTAAGACTTAGATTGAACTACATAATCCTGAAGAATTTTGTCTAAAAAAATGGATGCATTGCTGAGAAGAGAACCACGACCGGAAACAATAGGTCTACCGGGTGGACACTGTAAATTTTTATGAATCTTGGGTAACAAATAAAATAAAGGAGTAACCGGAAAATCTATCAGCAAAAACTCGTTAAGTTGTTCATCTATCAGGCCTATTTGTGTATATATATTGATCAATAGCTTTAATTCTCGTTGGATATCAAATTTGGGGTCTCTTTGGAGTTTGATATATACTGCAGAGTCAGACAATTGTCGGGCTGCTTCTGCCATATACATAGAGGTATCCATGACCACTACCGCACCACCCTTATCTGCTGATTTGATGGTGAGGGAGTGGTCATGGATTAACTGATTCAATGCCTGCATTTCTTGTCTAGTCATATTCGGATGTTGGATGCGATCACAGAGCCCTGATTGTTTAAGCTCCTGTATGTCTCGCAGCACTGCATCCGAAAAGACATCAAAGGCTTTAGAGGATATTTGGGGAGAAAAATCCTTTTTTAATCTTAACCCCCAATCAGCTAACCGTAATTCATGCATAGGTGTAACAGCAGAACTATGTGCATCCTTAAAATGAATTTTAAGTTTTATCAACCTGAAAAAGTATAGTAAATCAGCCTCCAACTCAAACCAGTTGACAGCACTAGCAGGACAAAAACTTAAGCCCTTTTCCAACAATTGTAGTTGTACTGGTGTCAGAATATGTGAAGATATATTTACCACAGTCTGTTCAGTCAGGCATTGGTTTTTCACAGGGATTTCTGACTCCTTGTTTTTACGGTGTCAGTGTCTGTTCCGACCGCCCCTTCTTGTGGCTTTCTTGTGGTAGTTGTTGGAAGTCCGAGATACATCACGGAACTTTGTATCCACCTGCAATTTGAGCTTGCCCGATTCCATGCCCGGCCCTCCTATGATGTTGCACACACAGGTGACAAATATTCACTGGAGATTATCACTTGATTGTAATAAGTATATATTTGTTGTACAGACGATTCCATATATTAGAGTTATATGTATTCATGTATTTGGCTGCGTTGTCCCTCCGATATGATGTCCGGATGTACCCATATGAATTGATTTGCATTTTATTTTTCACTTCTTGTTTAAGTATCACTTATGTATGTTAATGTGACATGACTATATAAATACCCACAATTGTATTTGATGCATTGCTTGAAAATGGTCCCAGCAAGCGGACCGAAACGTCGCTGCTTGGGTGAATAAAGGATCCCACATTTTTCACCTTATGGATGTGCTGCGGTGTGTTTATTTTTCTATATATATATATATATATATATATATGAACCTGCAGACCCAAAAACCACAGAGGTAGCAAAGGTTTTGAAAGAACATGACAGATGCAGAAGCAATGTCAGTCAACTTAAGAAAAGAGATGAGCACTGAGCTTTATAATCAGACATGTCTAACTGTCTTGTCAGTGCTCATAGCAGGGTGAAATTAAGGAACAAAGACTGCTCAAACCAAAAGAACTACCTGAGAATATCCCACGTGACAATATAGCAAGAATTCACCGTTCATATAAAGGAAAAACTATTTGTCAGCCTTAAGAAAAAACGTTGTTACCAGATCCATTTGAAAACATCTCTCTGTTCACTGATCTATCATAAATAACAATACAGAAAAGAAATAGCTTCAGAGAGCAACAAATCCTCACAAAAAAGTCCTGAAGGGCCTTTTACATGGGTCGAGAATTGAACAGATCATCGCTAAAGAGTAGAGGTGGGACGAATCCAATTTATTTTTTTATCCAAATCCGAAAAGTTTCTCGAATATATCAAATCTTTCGAATCTCGAATACTACGAATACTACGAATCCTGTACATAAGAATTGCGCAACACAACTTACAAGAAGTCACTACTACTACTCCAACCCTCTCCTGACAGCATGCTCGGTGCTGTAGTTTCAAGAGGCTGAACTACGGACTTGCTATGAGACGTAAAGCAGTTCAGTGAATGCAGTGAGAAACATAGGAGAACACAGAGCTGCGCACACAACTTACCCCGGAGCTCACAAACACATCAACAACCTCAAGGACGGCGGCTGAAGAAGCTCAATCCGCGTCAGTTTGTCTGAACCTCCTCCCTCTTTTGTGCTGTGCAAACAAGTCCAGAGAGTGTCATCCGCTGCCCGGGCACGGCAGAGGTGGCCGCCCGGGACCCGAGGTGAGTGCGCTCCTCAGGCTGCTGTTATGCGGTGCTTGCTTAGGGTTTTACTAGAGAAAGTTCACGGGTAGGGAAATACAGTGGCGGATCCAGAGCCTGGTCTCGGGACGGGCACTTCCAGATTATTTTCTGTCCGCCGCCACAAAACAATGGTGCTTATAGAACAGAAACAGACTACACAGTGTAGAGGTATACTGTATATTGTGTGGCACATTGTATGCTATATGTGTATAACATAAACATATTTCACATGAAAACTTACAATTACTTGCTTGCTTGGCCCTTGGGGATCTCGGACGCCACTTCATCACTTTGGCCGGGGGCTTGGCGGAGCTGATGTTGTGTTTTATCCTAATGAGAAAGATTTCATAATAAGGATTTGGAGAAGGGGCAGTGGGGTCGCAAAGCAGGGAGAGGCTGTGTCACCGCCAGATCTCTGAGAAGTTCTGAAAGATGTTCTTCAGTACCTCCTGCATTATGTTCTTTTGTTTTGCTTTCGCTTTGACATCTCTTCTCCCTCTCCCAGCTGTCATCTATTAGCAGTGATTGCCTCCCTATATATCTCCTCCCATACTGCTTCACTTTGCGGTTTATACTACTTCCTGGATTGGGTTCACTGCTTGAAGTTGCTACTGCTGGTTCCTCAAGATAAGTCTATTTCTGTATTGGTGTTTTCCTGTTGGCTTGATTCTAGGTGACCCTGACTCCCTCTGTATTAAGTGCAGGGAGCCAGTGGTCGTATCCCCTCACTATTATAGGGTTTGCAGGTGTCATTCAGTCTAAGGTACGTGGACATGCAACTTTCTATCATTGAGGGTTTTTGCATGGGCTGAGCAGTGAGAGAGAACTCTAGGGATTTAAAAGGGCTCACCCTTTTGTTCCTTAGTTTGGGATCAAGTCAGTCGGATCTTTATTTGTTACTTATTGTTTCCTGCAACACCATCCGTGACAGGCTGGTGCTGCTACTAGGGGATTATACCATGGGGGAGTAATAAAGCCCAACATAATGCCCTCCCCCTGTAGAAATAATTATTCTTATAATGTGACAATGCAAAAAATACCCCCTTGTAATGCCCCCAGTTGAGCTAATGTCCCCATAGTGCCCCCATAATATGCCAGTATAAAATACCCCTATATAGTGCCCCCAGTAAATGCCTTCATAGTGCTCCTCTCCTCCCTTCCTCCTAGTGCCCCCCATAATGTACCAGTATAAAATGCCCTATATATAGTGCCCCAGTAGATGCCCTCAGTGTCCCCCATAATCTGCAAGTATAAAATACCCCTTAAAATATACAGTTATGGTGGCTCACTTCTAGTAGCAGAATTGAGGCTGTGCTCAGTCCGAAGAAGCTAACCCAAAGCTTCGGGGTAGTAGAATTAAAAATGGAATAAATGGACAGCACTCGCAACAAATGGGATCTATGGATATTATTTATTAGGTTATAAGGATAAGGGAGTTTAAAAATACCAGATGGTAATTAACATATAGTTGTATATCTATTCTGTATGGTTTTAGTAAAAGTTAGGATGTGCGCACTCCTTAGAGAATAAACAATTAGTAAATAGATAAATAAATATTGGTTCCTATAAAAGATGTTCATTTATGTCCATAAAAAGATGTAAATAAATGTCCATATAAAAGGAAGATAAATATTAATTAATGTCCATATGTGAATTTATGTCCATATAAGAATTCATATAGTCCATGTAAAAAAGTCCATATAATCGAGAATTCATAAAATCAGGAGTTCATATAATCAAAAAAGGGTCCTTAAAAATCCATAAAAAATTCATATAGTTCAAAAATTATAAAAAGTTCATATAGTTCAAAAATTATAAAGAAAAGCAAAACTGGATTAAATATATAAGAAAATCACGAAAGGCAGTTCATATAAATGGTTGGATGGTCCCAATATTAGTCTCTTTGAATATAAAATGATTGGTAATCCTTTATAATAAAAGGGTGATTAGGAGTAGTTGTAAATACAAGTAAATAGTTTCTGTATATGCTCCTATATGGGAGCTTGCATTTGTATTGAGGCCGGATCTCCACCTGGAAGATAAAGATTTCACATGGGTACGTTACCACTCCTATGTGCTTCTGCGGCCGTCCGGGTGGTAGGTGGCGTCCTTCTCACTGCGTGCGTGGGTTACACGAGTATCGCCGTTGCGCTCTCTTTCTTCCGGTGACGTCACTTCCGGGTGATGAAGATTTTCGCGGTCGGTGTGTCACATGTTTGAAACCCCGCAGTTGGCGTGCCACGTGTTCTGTTGAGCAGGATCTTTGAAAAAATGTATAATCTTTGTATAGTCCGCAATCCTTCAGTATACTGGCCAGTATAATTAGAAATATGGGACTTATGGCTGCTCTATCCCCATACGCGTTTTAGAGCCTTCAGCTCCTTCTTCAGTGGGATACCCACTGAAGAAAGAGCTGAAGGCTCTGAAACGCGTATGGGGAGAGAGTAGCTATTAGTCCCATATTTCTAATTATACTGGTTCCAAAACGCGAAAATCTTCATCACCCGGAAGTGACGTCACCGGAAGAAAGAAAGAGTGCGACGGCGATACTCGTGTAACCCACACGCTCAGTGAGAAGGACGCCACCTACCACCCGGACGGCCGCAGAAGCACATAGTAATGGTAACGTACCCATGTGAAATCTTTATCTTCCAGGTGGAGATCCGGCCTCAATACAAATCAAGCTCCCATATAGGAGCATATACAGAAACTATTTACTTGTATTTACAACTACTCCTATTCACCCTTTTATTATAAGGGATCACCAATCATTTTATATTCAAAGAGACTAATATTGGGACCATCCAACCATTTATATGAACTGCCTTTCGTGATTTTCTTATATATTTAATCCAGTTTTGCTTCTCTTTATAATTTTTGAACTATATGAACTTTTTATAATTTTTGAACTATATGAATTTTTTATGGATTTTTTTAAGGACCCTTTTTTCATTATACGAACTCCTGATTTTATGAATTCTCGATTATATGGACTTTTTTACATGGACTATATGAATTCTTATATGGACATAATTTCACATATGGACATTCATTAATATTTATCTTCCTTTTATATGGACATTTATTTACATCTTTTTATGGACATAAATTAACATCTTTTATAGGAACCAATATTTATTTATCTATTTACTAATTGTTTATTCTCTAAGGAGTGCGGACATCCTAACTTTTACTAAAACCATATAGAATAGATATACAACTATATGTTAATTACCATCTGGTATTTTTAAACTCCTTTATCCTTATAACCTAATAAATAATATCCATAGATCCCATTTGTTGCGAGTGCCGTCCATTTATAAAATACCCCTTCTTAGTGCCCCCCGTAGATGACCCCATAGTACTCCTCTCCCCCTTCCCCATAATAATGTGTCCTAGTATAAAATGCTACTGTACAGAGCCCCCCATATAAAATACCCTTTCATTGTGGCCTCAGTAGATGCTCCTATAGTGCCCCCAATAATGTGCCAGTTTTAAGTGCCCCCAATAATGTGCCAGTAACAAGAGCCCCCCATTATGTGCCAGTAATAAAAGCACCCCCCATCATGTGCCAGTAATAAGAGCCCCCATCATGTGCCAGTAATAACAGCCCCCCCATCATGTGCCAGTAATAACAGCCCCCCCATCATGTGCCAGTAATAACAGCCCCCCCATCATGTGCCAGTAATTAGAACCCCCCCATCATGTGCCAGTAAAAATGTGCCAGTAAAAGTATTGTACATATAAAAAAAAAACACTTATACTTACCTCCATGTCAGCGATGCGATGCAGGCCTCTTCTGGCCTGTGTCCCACGCTGTACAGCTCAGGCGGCGCAATGACGTCATCGCGCCGTCTGCGGCGGCCTCTGATAGGCTACAGGCACTAGGCCGGCAGCCTATCAGAGGAAGGGGAAGGGACACGCCTCTCCCTCCCCTGTCGCAGCACAGCCATCTGTATTGCTGTCCTGAGGACGGTGATACAGATGACTATGGAGATGAGCGCTTCCACAATGGAAGCGCTCATCTCCCTGTGCCCTGCCGCCGCCGCCCCCCACCTCTGAGCAGGGCCGCGCCGCCAGCTCGGGGGGAGGCAATTGCCTCGTTGCCCCCCCCCCGATCCGCTAGTGGGGAAATAGCAGGCGTCTCGGAAGGCGCGGGGACGTGACGTTGCGGCGGGATTCGTCGGATTCGAATTTCGTAAATTACGTCGAGATTCGACTCCACGAATCCAGCAAAATTCGAGGGATTCGTGGATTCCACGGATTCGTCGTCCCACCTCTACTAAAGAGCATTCATAGAAACGCTCGTCAGCAATGATCTGGCAGTGTAAATGCACTGCCGATTGGATCGTTTGTGCAGCACAAAAAATCCTTGTTTCCTGGTGGTTGATTGTGCTGTGTAAACACGATCTGCTGCCCAGAAACAACGAGACAGTATGGGGAAGAGCGATGGTATTATGGAGGAGCTAGAGGATATTGCTACATGTAAATTCACTGTTCTCCTCTGCTAGCGATCAGGGAAGCAAGCGTTCATCGTCTTGTGCTTCTACATTGCCCCATGTAAAGGGACCTTAATTCTGCAGATAAAAGAGATCATGGTGAAGCTATAACTATTCACGAAGAATGGGTGACCAACAACAAAACGCCTGATTAACTCCTATTTGAGACCCGGTGACGTGCATCATTCAATCCCATTGCTTTTACCCTAGGATGATAGCAGATCAGATCGTCTTTTTTGTAGTTAATATTTTTTCATGCAGGTCTTACACCATTCAAAATTCTACATCTTTCAGTAACAACATCTATGAACAGTTCTACTGTGACATCTACTGGACACGTCAATGTTCTCAGCCATTTCTTCAAATGTATGTACATTAAAGCAACATCAAAGCGGAACATTTTCTTTCTTTCATAAGGGCTATCGAAATGTGAATAATATTAACCAACAGCTTTGATCTGATGCGCATTCGTAAAAAGTGGACAAAGCTTGTACACAAAAAACACAAGATGGTGCATCAACCCTATTAAACCAGGCATACTGCCTGGTAGGGTTGATCCTGCTGAAAAAAACAATGCCTAAAATCCCATACAGAGATATTTTACTTTTAAATAGTATGCTAACTAGGGCTTCAGTGCACTGATGGGCATGCCCTAGCTTATCAGTGCACCGCAGGACCTTCACTTTTTCTTCCGTTGACATCTTTACTGTGCTCTTGCCTGGCCCCTTAAAGTGGTTGTCTCACCAAATCGATTAGTGTTAAATATAACAATAACATTGCTATGATCATTTTTGTAAATACCTTCTATTTTCTGTAATGCATCCATTGCTTGATATATGAAGATTCCTGCCCTCTTATTTTTGCTCGCTGCCAAGGGGAACCGGCCACCGCTGTATCACTAACAGAGTGGCCACGCAGGCGCTGTGCCACATTCTTTGTGTTTGGAATTTGACAGGAGTCAGCACACATAGCTACCATGCTGACTAGCTCCCGACAGCTCCGGAGCCAGCAGTGAAGGAGGGCGCATATGTGGCCACCCTCCAACCACTTGTATGGGGCTGACGGAAATAGCCGAGCTGCGCACTCGGCTATTTTCAGCGCTCCCATAGGAATGAATAAGGAGTGCAAACCCCATTAATTCCTATGGGGACAGACAGAAATAGCAGAGCGGCCCACGGCACAGTAGATTTACTGCATCTCGCCTGCCAGCACTGAGAGAAGAGAGGGGAGCAGCCGGGGCACAGTAAAATGTGTAAGGGGGTGTCACGAATCACGATCTGTTCCAGTCAGCCAAGGATGCTATATAGTGCAGGCTGAAAGGATGCCTTGTCGGGAGTGCTCACGTACATTGGGGGGGAAGGGGTTACATGATTCAGGGCCTGCTCCTCATTGGATGATTAAACGTATAATTCAAACGCCCACATCCAGCATGAAAGAGCACACTGGACGAACCGAGGATGGCTCAAACTCGCTTGGTGAGACAATTCCTTTAACCCCTTAAGGACACAGCCTTATTTCTCCTTAAGGACCAGGCCATTTTTTGCAAATCTGACCAGTGTCACTTTAAGTGGTGATAACTTTAAAACGCTTTGACTTATCCAGGCCATTCTGAGATTGTTTTTTCGTGACATATTGTACTTCATGACACTGGTAAAATGAAGTCAAAAATTATTATTTTTTTTTGCATAAAAAAATACATAATTTACCAAAAAATTTTAAAAATTTGCAAATTTCAAAGTTTCAGTTTCTCTACTTCTGTAATACATAGTAATACCCCCAAAAATTGTGATGACGTTACATTCCCCATATGTCTACTTCATGTTTGAATTATTTTGGGAATTATATTTTATTTTTTGGGGATGTTACAAGGCTTAGAAGTTTAGAAGCAAATCTTGAAATTTTTCAGAAATTTACAAAAACCCAATTTTTAGGGACTACTATAGCCCTGAAGTCACTTTGCGAGGCTTACATAATAGAAACCACCCAAAAATGACCCCATTCTATAAACTACACCCCTCAAGGTATTCAAAACTGATTTTACAAACTTCGTTAACCCTTTAGGTGTTGCACAAGAGTTATTGGCAAATGGGGATGAAATTTGAGAATTTCATTTTTTTGCCTATTTTTCCATTTAAACCCATTTTTTCCACTAACAAAGCAAGGGTTAACAGCCAAACAAGACTGTATCTTTATTGCCCTGACTCTGCCGTTTACATAAACACCCCATATGTGGCCGTAAACTACTGTACGGCCACACAGCGGGGCGTAGAGTGAAAGGTGCGCCGTTTGGTTTTTGGAAGGCAGATTTTGCTGGACTGGTTTATTTACACCATGTCCCATTTGAAGCTCCCCTGATGCACCCCTAGAGTAGAAACTCCATAAGAGTGACCCCATTTAAGAAACTACACCCCTCAAGGTATTCAAAACTGATTTTACAAACTTTGTTAAGCCTTTAGGTGTTGCACAAGATTTAATGGAAAATAGAGATACAATTTCAAAATTTTACTTTTTTGGCAGATTTTCCATTTTAATATTTTTTTTCCAGTTACAAAGCAAGGGTTAACAGCCAAACAAAACTCATTATTTATGGCCCTGATTCTGTAGTTTACAGAAACACCGCATATGTGGTCGTAAACTGCTGTACGGGCACACGGCAGGGCGCAGAAGGAGAGGAATGCCATACGGTTTTTGGAAGGCAGATTTTGCTGGACTGTTTTTTTGACACCATGTCCCATTTGAAGCCCCCTGATCAGGGGAGGGCTGGCAGCCTTAGTCCTGGGGGGCAAATCCAGTCAAGTGGCCCATTTTTAGCCCTGCCAATTATTAAAAGCCCCTCCTACATTTAATAGGCCACTCCCAACACACACTGTACAGCTGACATTCTATAGTTGAGGCCTGTCTCTACACATCATACGGAGAGGGGAGGTCTGTCCTGGCTGCACTGCCTGCTTATATAACAAGCTACAGCCAGGAGGCTCCTCCGCTCTCCTCCCTCCCCTGATCCTGCTTAAGGCATGTGGTTCCCCCCACCATCTGCCACCCGCCCGTGGCCTGCTGCCCCCTTTGGCCGTCCTCACCCAGCTCTGAATCCTCCTTCTGCAAATGGCAGGGGGAGGAGCCGGAGCATCTCCTCTCCTACATAGCGCCCCCTACCTCTTACATCCAGTGATGTCACCTTTGTTGTAGACAATCTCTTTCCTCATCTTCTCCATTCAGACCAGACCGCCATGATGATTTTTCTGCCATCTCCCGTCTCTGCAGAGATTGAGAAAGAGACATTAGTTTCCTGCCACCCCCAATACTATACTGCAGAAACAGTCCCCCTGGAAATACTACTACCACACAGTGCTCTAAAAAATAACTGCGCCCAGACACTAATAGTATAAAGATAATGTCCCCCAAAAATAATTGTGCTAAGCTGATACTATGCCAGGGTGCCCCCAAAGTAACAGTGCCCCCCAAAATCCCACCAATAGAAATAATTCTCTGCCAGAGCACACTTAGTAGTAATAATGCCCCTATAGTGCCCTAGTAATCATGTTCCTCATAGACCCCCAGTAGTAGTAAAGCTCCCCATAATACCCCCTAGTAGTACTAATTTTCCCTATAATATGACAGTACATGAAATACCCCCGCTTAGTGCCCGCAGTTGAGCTAATGTCCCCATAATGTATGCCAGTATAAAATACCCCTATATAGTGCCCCAGTAAATGCCCTCATACTGCTCCTCTCCTCTTCCCCATAGTGTCCCCCATAATATGCCAGTAAAAAAATGCCCCTTAGTACCCCCAGCAGATGCCCCTATAGCGCTCCTCTCCCCCACAATGTGCCAGTAAAAAAATTCCCCTTCTTAGTGCCACCATATGCCCCAATAGTGCTCCACTCCCCCATAGTGCCCCCAAATAATGTCCCATAGTGCCGCTCTCCCCTATAGTGCCTGCCATAATGTGCCAGTAAAAAATGCCCTCTTAGTGCTACCAAATGCCATAGTGCCCCCCATAATGTTCCAATACAAAAGGCCCCTTTAGAGCCCCCACTTCCCCATAGTGCCCCCAAATAATGCCCCTATAGTAACACCAGATGCCCCATAGTGCTTCTCTCCCCTATAGTGCCCCCCAGAATGTGCCAATAATTTTTTAAAAAAGCCCCTTTAGAGCCCCCAGATACCCCCATAGTGCTCCTCTCCCCCATGGTGCCCCCCCATAATGTGCCAGCAAGAAATGCCCCATAGTGCCAGCTCCTCCAATAGTGCCAGCTCCCCTCATAGTGCCAGCTCCCCTCATAGTGCCAGCTCCCCCCCCATAGTGCCATCCCTCTTATAGTGCCAGTTCCCCCATAGTGCCACCCCCCTTATAGTGCCAGCCCCCCCCCATAGTGCCAGCTCCCCATAGTGCCAGCCCCCCCATAGTGCCAGCCCCCACCATAGTGCTAGCTCCCCCTATAGTGCAAGCCCCTCCATAGTGCCAGCTACTCCCCCATAGTGCCAGCCCCCCCATAGTGTCAGCCCCCCCATAGTGCCAGCCCCCCATAGTGCCAGCCCCCCATAGTGCCAGCTCCCCCATAGTGCCAGCCCCCCCATAGTGCCAGCTCCGCCTAAAGTGCCAGATCCCCCCCCCCATAGTGCCAACTCCCCCTATAGAGCAAGCCCCCCCCATAGTGCCAGCTCCGCCTATAGTGCCAGCTCCCCCTATAGTGCCCCCGCATAGTGCAGGCCCCCCCCATAGTGACAGCTCCTCCCCCATAGTGCCAGCTCCTCCCCCATAGTGCCAGCCCCCCCATAGTGTCAGCCCCCCCATAGTGCCAGCCCCCCCATAGTGCCAGCTCCCCCATAGTGCCAGCCCCCCCATAGTGCCAGCTCCGCCTATAGTGCCAGCTCCCCCTATAGTGCCCCCGCATAGTGCTAGCTCCCCCAAAGTGCCAGATCCCCCCCATAGTGCCAAATCCCCCCCATAGTGCAAGCCCCCCTATAGTGCCAGATCCCCCCTATAGTGCAAGCTCCCCCTATAGTGCAAGCCCCCCCCATAGTGCCAGATCCCCCCCCCCTAGTGCCAGCTCCCCCTATAGTGCCCCCCCCCATAGTGCTATCTCCCCCAAAGTGCCAGATCCCCCCCCATAGTGCCAGCCCCCCCTATAGTGCAAGCCCCCCCTATAGTGCCAGATCCCCCCTATAATGCCAGATCCCCCCAAAGTGCCAGCCCCCCTATAGTGCAAGATCCCCGCTATAATGCCAGATCCCCCCCCCATAGTGCCAGATTCCCCCCCATAGTGCCAGCTCCCCCCCATAGTGCCAGCCCCCCTATAGTGCCAGCTCCCCCTATAGTGCAAGCCCCCCCCCATAGTGCCAGATCCCCCCCCATAGTGCCAGCCCCCCCTATAGTGCCAGCCCCCCCTATAGTGCCAGATCCCCCCCATAGTGCCAGATCCCCCCCCCCATAGTGCCAGATCCCCCCTATAGTGCAAGCCCCCCCTATAGTGCCAGATCCCCCCATAGTGCCAGCTACCCCAAAGTGCCAGATCCCCCCCAATAGTGCCAGCCCCCCCTATAGTGCAAGCCCCCCCTATAGTGCCAGATCCCCCCTATAATGCCAGCCTCCCGCAAAGAAGAAAAAAAAAAAACACACTAATACCTACCTCCATCAGCAGCGATGCAAGCCTCTTCTGGCCTGTGTGCTGCCGGGCTCAGGCGTCGCGATGATAATGACGTCATCGCACTGCCTGAGCCGGCCTCTGATAGGCTGCAGGCATTAGTGCCTGCGGCCTATCAGAAGAACAGGGGAGGGAAACGCCTCTCCCTCCCCTGCCCCACAGCACACAGCACGGCCGCAATGACATCCAGGGCCGCGCCGCCTGTGGTGATGATCGGCGGTGCGGCCCTGAAGAATAAAAAAAATAAAAAATAAAAACGGGCGGCCCAGCGGCCGTTTATTTAGGGCGGCCTGGGGGGCAATTGCCTCCCTGCCCCCCGGCCCAGCCCGCCCCTGCCCCTGATGCACCCCTAGAGTAGAAACTTCAAAAAAGTGACCCCATTTTAGAAACTATGGGATAGGGTGGCAGTTTTGTTGGTACTAGTTTAGGGTACATATGATTTTTGGTTGCTCTATATTACACTTTTTGTGCGGCAAGGTAACAAGAAATAGCTTTTTTGGCACCTTTTTTTTTTTGTTATTTACAACATTCATCTGACAGGTTAGATCATGTGGTAATTTTATAGAGCAGGTTGTCATGGACACGGCGATACCTAATATGTATACAATTTTTTTTTATTTATGTAAGTTTTACACAATGATTTCATTTTTAAAACAAAAAAAAATTTTTAGTGTCTCCATAGTCTAAGAGCCATAGTTTTTTCAGTTTTTGGGCGATTATCTTAAGTAGGGTCTCATTTTTTGCAGGATGAGATGACGGTTTGATAGGCACTATTTTGGGGTGCATATGACTTTTTGATTGCTTGCTATTACACTTTTTTTTTTTACGGTGGTCACCTGAGGGGTTAGGTCATGTGATATTTTTATAGAGCCGGTCTATACGGACGGATACCTAATATGTATACTTTTTTTTTATTTATGGAAGTTTTACACAATGATTTCATTTTTGAAACAAAAAAAATCATGTTTTAGTGTTTCCATAGTCTAAGAGCCATAGTTTTTTCAGTTTTTGGGCGATTATCTTGGGTAGGGTATGATTTTTGCAGGATGAGATGATGGTTTGATTGTTACAATTTTGGCGTACATGCGACTTTTTTGATCACTTTTATTACCTTTTTTGGGAAGTAAGGTGGGCAAAATTTCAATTTCATCATAGTTTTTTATTTTTTATTTTTATGGCGTTCACCGTTCGGGTAAAGTAACATGACCGTTTTATAGATAAGGTCATTACGGACGCGGCGATACCAAACATGTGTAGGGAATTTTATTTTTTTCATTTTTAATCAGTGATAAATGTGTTTTTTGATTTTTACTTTTTTTTTCACTTTTTTAAACTTTTTTTTTGACCCAGACCCACTTGGTTCTTGAAGATCCAGTGGGTCTGATGTCTGTATAATACAGTACACCATATAATTTTTTTGTGTCTCCATATTCTGAAAGCCATCGTTTTTTTATTTTTTGGGTGACTGTCTTATGTAGGGTATCATTTTTTTCATGCCGGTTTGATTGGTACCATTTTAGGGTGCATATGACTTTTTGATCGCTTGGTATTACACTTTTTGTAATGTAAGCTGACAAAGAATGGCTTTTTTGACACACTTTATATTTAATTTTTTATGGTGTTCACCTGAGGGTTTAGGTCATGTGATATTTTTATACAGCAGGTTTTTACGGACGCGCAAGACTACGTTTGAGCATCCAGTGGTGAAGGAATTGGAATTCCGATCAATCAAACGCTAAGGGGCCGGAAAGGGGGCGGGGCACGCTTGACTTCAGGCGAGAAATCCGCTGCCCCCTTACTTCAAGACTATCGTTTACATAGTGTGGCCAGTTGAATAAAAGTATTTTTTCAGACTTTTAGCGCATTGTACAGAAAATACACAGACGCCTTTATAATCATGCAACAGGCTGCAATAAGGAACTGCTGGCGGTTTAATATGCATTTTCTAGATGACAGGTGTCCTTTATCACATGATCTACCCTGTCAAGTGAACATCGTAAAAAAAAAAACTAAAAACTATGGCAGTAATATTCAACAGGAAGATGTGGCACTCGTGTCCAATTAGTTGGGTGCTTGGGTTGTGGGGTCCCAACCCCATAAACACTTGATTAAATAAACTCAAGCACTCCTTAGAATCAGTGTATTATTTTTATTTGGTTTTGACTTGCAGGGCAACTTCAAGTGCATACATGTGAAATTTCGGTCTACAAAGGAACTTTATAAAACACAAGTTGACATAGAGAGGTTGAGGTTGTCCGTAGACCGGAGCTCTATAGGAGGTGTATTTACACCATTGAGTAAGCTCATAAAACCAAATAAAAATAATACACAGATTCAATCTCATTCTAAGGAGTGCTTGAGTTTATTTAATCAAATAAAAACTATGCCAGAAGAGCAATTTTTTGTTATTTACAATGTTCATCTGACAGGTTAGCTCATGTGGTACTTTTATAGAGCAGGTTGTTACGGATGCGACAATACCAAATATGACAATTTTTTTTTTTTTTTTGCAGCATTCTCAAAGTGCAGCATTACTAAATGCATCTGAGATATTCAGGAGACTAACTTAGAGCTTTTCCACTGTAGCAGAACTTCAGCTGTGTTTTTGGTGGCTACTCAGACACTGTGCTTCAAAACAGATAAGGAATTTGTTAGACAGGTTTTTGCTCTTGTCTGATTGCAAATGAGCATAGGGTGATTAAGGTGTTAAATTTGTTGTTGGGGAGGAGCTTTTGTGGGAGTGTGTGTATATATAGCAACATAGTATTAGCTTGCCTAATTATAGCTTGCAGCATTCTCAAAGTGCAGCATTACTAAGTGCATCTGAGATATTCAGGAGACTAACTTATAGCTTTTCCACTGTAGGAGAACTTCAGCTGTGTTTTTGGGGGCTACTCTTGGGATAAATGATCTGGCTTGCAATGAGGTTTCAAAGGTGAAGGAAGCTTTTCACAAACTTGGTAATGATATACAGGAGGTTGCATCGACTGTTTCATTCTCTGCAGTTTTGCCTGTGCATAACCTTCAGCATGACAGGAAGATGCGCATTAAGGAATTTAATGTATGGCTTGGTGAATGGCGTCTGAACCAAGGGTTTGGCTTTGTGTCTCATGTTAGCTCTCATTGGAATGGAAAAGAACTGTACAAGAAAGATGGTTTGCATCTTTCTCTCAAGGGAACGAATGTCCTCAGTGAACAGTTCAAAGTATTTGGGTCAGCTGTTAACCAAATAGATACTACCTCAGAAGGTAGGGGTATGATGGTTTCCCTGCAGCCAAGTTGAGATCCCTTTATAGGGGTTAAATGATGAAGACCAGGGGCCTACTAGAATAATGTCCTTAGAAGTAGACCCAATTCAAATCTATTTGGTTGACACTGCACTGGGGTTCCACACCCACTGCGTAACAACATGAAGAAAAATGAAGTAGGACATTTATGTTATAGCCCTATTCCATGATTTATATACTGGTACCATTGTTTACTATGTCTATAAGGTTCAATAAAGTTGTGTACTGCTAGTCATTCAGTAATTCAGTATTACAACTATATGGTCTATTACTTTGCTGTCTACTATAATATGGAAAACAATTAATTAAATGATCTTAAAGATAAAGGGCCTTCATACCCCTGACAGTGCTCAACTCAAGAACATATAGAGCTGTCATTATCTGTGAGCTGCTGTGTGATCACACCTCCCAGCAAGAGTTGTCTGTAATTGGTTTTGCTAGGGGAGTCATTTGCTATCTCCCTGGAAGGTGGTAAATAAAGGGCTATGGCACAGTACAAAGGTTGGGAAGTTAGGACTGTGGGAGGTTGATGAGCTGCCTACAGTGAAAAGCCACACAGCCATCACTGCCAAGCAGCAAGGTAGCAACCAGAAGTGCGATCTAAAAATGTTCATCATTTGTCAAATGCTGCAACCAACCTAACTCTGCTCAAATCTTACATCTCATACACTGAATATTAGGTCTCTGAGAATGATATATCAATATAAGAAAAGCCACAGGAGTACCCTCCTATGATCTTCATCTGTCTCATATTTTCACCATATGGTATCCCATCTTATTTACAGCTGTCAGCATGTGCTAGTTGGAGGTGGTCATCCTGCAAAGAGGTGCAAGGAGAGGAATGTAATGAGAAACAATTGTTTCTCATTACATACATGCCTACCAGGAACAGATAAATGAGTACTAATGATTGTGGCATTTTTACGATATATTGTAAGTTATATCTTTTTCCGGCTGTTCCTTCCACCATCTGTGAGTGAGGAGTCACACATATTGCTTGTGGGCTAAAAGATCCTTTTGTAAGGTCGGACCTCCTCACAAGCACTCAGGGCTGAAATTACTGGTATTTTATTTATACCTCCACATTGAGAGACAAGGGAAATGTTTTGGGCAACCCGACGCCCTTCTTCATGTGGTACATGAAAAAGTGCATCTGAGAAGGAGGGTGCACCTCAATGAGCTGATCATTAGAAGTGTCACATGACCACATGACCTTCTTTCATTGCTCGAGAGTCCAATCTTTATGCTTCCTAGCAAATTGAAGCAATTTTTGCGGTTATTCTCACTGACAAGTGGTTTTCTTAAGGCTGTTTGTTTAGTCCCAATCCCTTGAGTTCCCTTCGCATTGTGCGTGTAGAAATGCTCTTAATTTCACTATTAAACATATCACTGATTTCTACAGTTGATTTTCTACGATTTGATTTCACCAAACGTTTAAGTGATCGCTGATCACGATCATTAAAGATTCTTTTCCGACCACATTCCTTCCTCGAAGGTGATGTTTCCCCACTGTCCTTCCACTTTTTAATACACCGTACCAGTTTCAGCAATCATGCCAATAATTTGACCCTTCTGAAACTGATTAACATCTTTTCCACGACCACAAGATGTGTCTTTTGACATGGTTCTTTAATAAATGAGAAGCTACCATGCAGTAATTATCCAATGGGAGGCTTATTTGCTTAGTTAAATCCAGGTGGTGGCCTTTTTTTGACCAGGCAATGTATTTACCTGCAGGTATTTGCTATTTTATTTTGTTTCTTCATATTTAAAGAGAAGTGAGGGCAGCACATTGTAACACACTGTGACTGTGGAGTTCAATATACAGTAGAAGGTGTTTGCTGCAATTCATCCCACATTAAAACTATATGGCCTAAAATGTTGCCACAACAAAGTTCAACAAATTAACACGTTCAGGACCTTGGACGAGAATACTCGTCCTAACTTGCAGGTACTTAACGCACTAGGACAAGCATTCTCGTCCCAGGGTTAACGCGCTGCCCCACAACTGCTGCCGCGATCAGCAGCAGGGGCCCGGCTGATACTGACAGCCTGGCCCCTGCTGTATCTGCCAGCATTGGTGAAAACACTGATGCCTGCTGATTAACCCCCTGTATGCCGCGGTCACGCTGACCGCAGCATATAGGGGGTTTGCAGCAGCTTGTACATTCCCATCGGAACCCCGTGCTGCGGTGACAGGGAACTGAGGGATGCTATGGCATCGGGACGGCCAGCTACGGAAGCCCAGGAGATCCATCCCCGGGGCTGGGTCTCCTAGGCAACTGTTAGGCCCCTTTCACACGGGCGAGTATTCCGCGCGGATGCGATGCGTGAGTTGAACGCATTGCACCCGCACTGAATACCGACCCATTCATTTATATGGGGCTGTTCACATGAGCAGTGATTTTCACGCATCACTTGTGCGTTGCGTGAAAATCGCAGCATGCTCTATATTCTGCGTTTTTTCACGCAACGCAGGCCCCATAGAAGTGAATGGGGTTGCGTGAAAATCGCAAGCATCCGCAAGCAAGTGCGGATGCGGTGCGATTTTCACGCATGGTTGCTAGGTGACAGTCTATTCACTGTATTATTTTCCCTTATAACATGGTTATAAGTAGAGTTGAGCGAACACCTGGATGTTCGGGTTCGAGAAGTTCGGCCGAACTTCCCGGAAATGTTCAGGTTCGGGATCCGAACCCGACCCGAACTTCGTCCCGAACCCCATTGAAGTCAATGGGGACCCGAACTTTTCGGCACTAAAAAGGCTGTAAAACAGCCCAGGAAAGAGCTAGAGGGCTGCAAAAGGCAGCAACATGTAGGTAAATCCCCTGCAAACAAATGTGGATAGGGAAATAAATTAAAATAAAAATAAAATATATAAAAATAAACCAATATCAATTTGAGAGAGGTCCCATAGCAGAGAATCTGGCTTCACGTCAGCAGAGAATCAGTCTTCATGCCATAGCAGAGAATCTGGCTTCACGTCACCCACCACTGTAACAGTCCATTGTCATATATTTAGGCCCCGGCACCCAGGCAGAGGAGAGAGGTCCCGTAACAGAGAATCTGGCTTCATGTCAGCAGAGAATCAGTCTGCATGTCATAGCAGAGAATCAGGCTTCACGTCACCCAACACTGGAACAGTCCATTGTCAGATATTTAGGCCCAGGCAGAGGAGAGAGGTCCCGTAACAGAGAATCTGGCTTCATGTCAGCAGAGAATCAGTCTGCATGTCATAGCAGAGAATCAGGCTTCACGTCACCCACCACTGGAACAGGCCACTGTCACATATTTAGGCCCAGGCACCCAGGCAGAGGAGAGAGGTCCCATAACAGAGATTCAGGCTTCATGTCAGCAGAGAATAAGTCTTCATGTCATAGCAGAGAATCAGGCTTCACGTCACCCACCACTGGAACAGGCCACTGTCACATATTTAGGCCCAGGCACCCAGGCAGAGGAGAGAGGTCCCATAACAGAGATTCAGGCTTCATGTCAGCAGAGAATCAGTCTTCATGTCATAGCAGAGAATCAGGCTTCACGTCACCCACCACTGGAACAGGCCACTGTCACATATTTAGGCCAAGGCACCCAGACAGAGGAGAGAGGTCCCGTAACAGAGAATCTGGCTTCATGTCAGCACAGAATCGGTCTTCATGTCATAGCAGAGAATCAGGCTTCACGTCACCCACCACTGGAACAGGCCACTGTCACATATTTAGGCCCCGGCACCCAGACAGAGGAGAGAGGTCTCGTAACAGAGAATCTGGCTTCATGTCAGCACAGAATCAGTCTTCATGTCATAGCAGAGAATCAGGCTTCACGTCACCCACCACTGGAACAGGCCACTGTCACACATTTAGGCTCTGGCACCCAGACAGAGGAGAGAGGTCCCGTAACAGAGAATCTGGCTTCATGTCAGCACAGAATCAGTCTTCATGTCATAGCAGAGAATCAGGCTTCACGTCACCCACCACTGGAACAGGCCACTGTCACATATTTAGGCCCAGGCACCCAGGCAGAGGAGAGAGGTCCCATAACAGAGATTCAGGCTTCATGTCAGCAGAGAATCAGTCTTCATGTCATAGCAGAGAATCAGGCTTCACGTCACCCACCACTGGAACAGGCCACTGTCACATATTTAGGCCCCGGCACCCAGACAGAGGAGAGAGGTCACGTAACAGAGAATCTGGCTTCATGTCAGCACAGAGAGAGAGAATCTGGCTTCATGTCATAGCAGAGAATCAGGCTTCACGTCACCCACCACTGGAACAGGCCACTGTCACATATTTAGGCCCAGGCACCTAGGCAGAGGAGAGAGGTCCCATAACAGAGATTCAGGCTTCATGTCAGCAGAGAATCAGTCTTCATGTCATAGCAGAGAATCAGGCTTCACGTCACCCACCACTGGAACAGGCCACTGTCACATATTTAGGCCCAGGCACCCAGGCAGAGGAGAGAGGTCGCGTAACAGAGAATCTGGCTTCATGTCAGCACAGAATCAGTCTTCATGTCATAGCAGAGAATCAGGCTTCACGTCACCCACCACTGGAACAGGCTACTGTCACACATTTAGGCCCCGGCACCCAGACAGAGGAGAGGTTCATTCAACTTTGGGTTGCCCCGCAATATAATGGTAAAATAGGATTGAATGAGGAAGTGCCCTGGAGTAGAATAATATATTGTTAAGGGGAGGTAGTTAATGTCTAATCTGCACAAGGGATGGACAGGTCCTGTAGGATCCATGCCTGGTTCATTTTTATGAACGTCAGCTTGTCCACATTGGCTGTAGACAGGCGGCTGCGTTTGTCTGTAATGAAGCCCCCTGCCGTGCTGAATACACGTTCAGACAAAACGCTGGCCGCCGGGCAGGCCAGCACCTCCAAGGCATAAAAGGCTAGCTCTGGCCACGTGGACAATTTGGAGACCCAGAAGTTGAATGGGGCCGAACCATCAGTCAGTACGTGGCGGGGTGTGCACAGGTACTGTTCCACCATGTTAGTGAAATGTTGCCTCCTGCTAACACGTTCCGTATCAGGTGGTGGTGCAGTTAGCTGTGGCGTGGTGACAAAACTTTTCCACATCTCTGCCATGCTAACCTTGCCCTCAGAGGAGCTGGCCGTGACACAGCTGCGTTGGCGACCTCTTGCTCCTCCTCTGCCTTCGCCTTGGGCTTCCACTGGTTCCCCTGTGACATTTGGGAATGCTCTTAGTAGCGCGTCTACCAAAGTGCGCTTGTACTCGCGCATCTTCCTATCACGCTTCAGTGTAGGTAGTAAGGTGGGCACATTGTCTTTGTACCGTTGATCCAGCAGGGTGGCAACCCAGTATTCCGCACACGTTAAAATGTGGGCAACTCTGCTGTTGTTGCGCAGGCACTGCAGCATGTAGTCGCTCATGTGTGTCAGGCTGTCCAGAGGTAAGGACAAGCTGTCCTCTGTGGGAGGCATATCGTCATCGTCCTGTGTTTCCCCCCAGCCACGCACCAGTGATGGGCCCGAGCTGCTTTGGGTGCCACCCCGCTGTGAAAATGCTTCATCCTCATCCTCCTCCACCTCCTCCTCATCCTCGTCCTCCTCGTCCTTCAGTAGTGGGCCCTGTCTGGCCACATTTGTACCTGGCCCCTGGTGTTGCAAAAAACCTCCCTCTTAGTCACTTCGAAGAGACTGGCCTGAAAGTGCTAAAAATGACCCCTCTTCCTCCTCTTCCTCCTGGGCCACCTCCTCTTCCATCATCGCCATAAGTGTTTTCTCAAGGAGACATAGAAGAGGTATTGTAACGCTGATAACGGCGTTATCGCCACTGGCCATGTTGGTGTAGTACTCGAAACAGCGCAACAGGGCACACAGGTCTCGCATGGAGGCCCAGTCATTGGTGGTGAAGTGGTGCTGTTCCGCAGTGCGACTGACCCGTGCGTGCTGCAGCTGAAACTCCACTATGGCCTGCTGCTGCTCGCACAGTCTGTCCAGCATGTGCAAGGTGGAGTTCCACCTGGTGGGCACATCGCATATGAGGCGGTGAGCGGGAAGGCCGAAGTTACGCTGTAGCGCAGACAGGCGTGCAGCAGCAGGGTGTGAACGCTGGAAGCGCGAACAGACGGCCCACACTTTATGCAGCAGCTCTGACATGTCAGGGTAGTTGCGAATGAACTTCTGCACCACCAAATTCAGCACATGAAGGGATGTGCGTCAAACCGGCTAGTCCCAGAGCTGCAACGAGATTTCGCCCATTATCGCACACCACCAGGCCGGGCTTGAGGCTCACCGGCAGCAACCACTCGTCGGTCTGTTGTTCTATACCCCGCCACAACTCCTGTGCGGTGTGGGGCCTGTCCCCCAAACATATGAGTTTCAGAACGGCCTGCTGACGTTTACCCCGGGCTGTGCTGAAGTTGGTGGTGAAGGTGTGTGGCTGACTGGATGAGCAGGTGGAAGAAGAGGAGGAGGAAGCTGAGTAGGAGGAGGAGGAGACAGGAGGCAAAGAATGTTGCCCTGCGATCCTTGGCGGCGGAAGGACGTGCGCCAAACAGCTCTCCGCCTGGGGCCCAGCCGCCACTACATTTACCCAGTGTGCAGTTAGGGAGATATAGCGTCCCTGGCCGTGCTTACTGGTCCACGTATCTGTGGTTAGGTGGACCTTGCCACAGATGGCGTTGCGCAGTGCACACTTGATTTTATCGGACACTTGGTTGTGCAGGGAAGGCACGGCTCTCTTGGAGAAGTAGTGCCGGCTGGGAACAACATACTGTGGGACAGCAAGCGACATGAGCTGTTTGAAGCTGTCTGTGTCCACCAGCCTAAATGACAGCATTTCATAGGCCAGTAGTTTAGAAATGCTGGCATTCAGGGCCAGGGATCGAGGGTGGCTAGGTGGGAATTTACGCTTTCTCTCAAATGTTTGTGAGATGGAGAGCTGAACGCTGCCGTGTGACATGGTTGAGATGCTTGGTGACGCAGGTGGTGGTGTTGGTGGTACATCCCATGTTTGCTGGTCGGCAGGTGCCAACGTTCCTCCAGAGGCGGAGGAAGAGGCCGAGGCGGCGGCAGCAGCAGAAGAGGCCGAGGCGGCAGCAGCAGAAGGTAGCAGGGGGAGCCTGAGTGACTTCTTTGTTTTTAAGGTGTTTACTCCACTGCAGTTCATGCTTTGCATGCAAGTGCCTGGTCATGCAGGTTGTGCTAAGGTTCAGAACGTTAATGCCTCGCTTCAGGCTCTGATGGCACAGCGTGCAAACCACTCGGGTCTTGTCGTCAGCACATTGTTTAAAGAAGTGCCATGCCAGGGAACTCCTTGAAGCTGCCTTTGGGGTGCTCGGTCCCAGATGGCGGCGGTCAGTAGCAGGCGGAGTCTCTTGGCGGCGGGTGTTCTGATTTTGCCCACTGCTCCCTCTTTGTCTTTTGCTACGCTGTTGGCTCGGTCTCACCACTGCCTCCTCCTCCGAACTGTGAAAGTCAGTGGCACGACCTTCATTCCATGTGGGGTCTAGGACCTCATCGTCCCCTGCATCGTCTTTCACCCAGTCTTGATCCCTGACCTCCTGTTCAGTCTGCACACTGCAGAAAGACTCAGCAGTTGGCACCTGTGTTTCGTCATCATCAGAGACGTGCTGAGGTGGTATTCCCATGTCCTCATCATCAGGAAACATAAGTGGTTGTGCGTTAGTGCATTCTATCTCTTCCACCGCTGGGGAAGGGCTAGGTGGATGCCCTTGGGAAACCCTGGCAGCAGAGTCTTCAAACAGCATAAGAGACTGCTGCATAACTTGAGGCTCAGACAGTTTCCCTGATATGCATGGGGGTGATGTGACAGACTGATGGGCTTGGTTTTCATGCGCCATCTGTGCGCTTTCTGCAGAAGACTGGGTGGGAGATAATGTGAACGTGCTGGATGCACTGTCGGCCACCCAATTGACTAATGCCTGTACCTGCTCAGGCCTTACCATCCTTAGAACGGCATTGGGCCCCACCAAATATCCCTGTAAATTCTGGCGGCTACTGGGACCTGAGGTAGTTGGTACACTATGACGTGTGGCTGCGGCAGAACGGCCACGTCCTCTCCCAGCACCAGAGGGTCCACTAACACCACCACGACCATGTCCACGTCCGCGTCCCTTACTAGTTGTTTTCCTCATTGTTACCGTTCACCACAATAAGAAAAATATTATTCGGGCCAATGTATTGAATTAAAATTCAGGCCTTTTTTTACAGACACCTAACACTGTCTGGCTATCTATTTAGGTACCGTATTACACTAATACAGGCACACAAGTAATGACAGATTTGGTTGAATATAAATGTGAGGTCTATTTTTTACACGCTGTGTGACAGATATACCTTTAATCACAGAATTAGACTTGTATCTGCACGGTAGCGTGTGTGTTAAGTTTTTCAGAATGACACTATCAGCACCTTGAATCTAAAATATCCTTTTTGGGATAGATTTAAAGTAGGCCTGATATAGCAGAAATTACTAATTTTGAGAATGGCAAATTTGGGAATAGTTTTTCAACCCAGAACAAAAACTGTGCTTTTACGGTCACTACAAATAATTTGACCAGCTAAAACAGTACAGATTTGGTTGAATAGAAATGTCAGGCCTATTTTTTACGCGCTGTGTGACAGATATACCTTTAATCACAGAATTTGACTTGTATCTGCACGGTAGCGTGTGTGTTAAGTTTTTCAGAATGACACTATCAGCACCTTGAATCTAAGATATCCTTTTTGGGATAGATTTAAAGTAGGCCTAATATAGCAGAAATTACTAATTTTGAGAATGGCAAATTTGGGAATAGTTTTTCAACCCAGAACAAAAACTGTGCTTTTACTGTCACTACAAATAATTTGACCAGCTAAAACAGTACAGATTTGGTTGAATATAAATGTGAGGCCAATTTTTTACACGCTGTGTGACAGATATACCTTTAATCACAGAATTAGACTTGTATCTGCACGGTAGCGTGTGTGTTAAGTTTTTCAGAATGACACTATCAGCACCTTGAATCTAAGATATCCTTTTTGGGATAGATTTAAAGTAGGCCTGATATAGCAGAAACTACTAATTTTGAGAATGGCAAATTTGGGAATAGTTTTTCAACCCAGAACAAAAACTGTGCTTTTACGGTCACTAAATATAACTTGACCAGCTAAAACTGTACTGATTTGGAGGAATAGAAATGTCAGGCCTTTTTAACGCGCTGTGTGACAGATATACCTTTAATCACAGAATTAGACTTGTATCTGCACGGTAGCGTGTGTGTTAAGTTTTTCAGAATGACACTATCAGCACCTTGAATCTAAGATATCCTTTTTGGGATAGATTTAAAGTAGGCCTGATATAGCAGAAACTACTAATTTTCAGAATGGCAAATTTGGGAATAGTTTTTCAACCCAGAACAAAAACTGTGCTTTTACGGTCACTACAAATAATTTGACCAGCTAAAACAGTACAGATTTGGTTGAATATAAATGTGAGGTCTATTTTTTACGCGCTGTGTGACAGATATACCTTTAATCACAGAATTAGACTTGTATCTGCACGGTAGCGTGTGTGTTAAGTTTTTCAGAATGACACTATCAGCACCTTGAATCTAAAATATCCTTTTTGGGATAGATTTAAAGTAGGCCTGATATAGCAGAATTTACTAATTTTGAGAATGGCAAATTTGGGAATAGTTTTTCAACCCAGAACAAAAACTGTGCTTTTACGGTCACTACAAATAATTTGACCAGCTAAAACAGTACAGATTTGGTTGAATAGAAATGTCAGGCCTATTTTTTACGCGCTGTGTGACAGATATACCTTTAATCACAGAATTTGACTTGTATCTGCACGGTAGCGTGTGTGTTAAGTTTTTCAGAATGACACTATCAGCACCTTGAATCTAAGATATCCTTTTTGGGATAGATTTAAAGTAGGCCTGATATAGCAGAAATTACTAATTTTGAGAATGGCAAATTTGGGAATAGTTTTTCAACCCAGAACAAAAACTGTGCTTTTACTGTCACTACAAATAATTTGACCAGCTAAAACAGTACAGATTTGGTTGAATATAAATGTGAGGCCAATTTGTTACGCGCAGTGTGACAGATATACCTTTAATCACAGAATTAGACTTGTATCTGCACTGTAGCGTGTGTGTTAAGTTTTTCAGAATGACACTATCAGCACCTTGAATCTAAGATATCCTTTTTGGGATAGATTTAAAGTAGGCCTGATATAGCAGAAACTACTAATTTTGAGAATGGCAAATTTGGGAATAGTTTTTCAACCCAGAACAAAAACTGTGCTTTTACTGTCACTACAAATAATTTGACCAGCTAAAACAGTACAGATTTGGTTGAATATAAATGTGAGGTCTATTTTTTACGCGCTGTGTGACAGATATACCTTTAATCACAGAATTAGACTTGTATCTGCACGGTAGCGTGTGTGTTAAGTTTTTCAGAATGACACTATCAGCACCTTGAATCTAAAATATCCTTTTTGGGATAGATTTAAAGTAGGCCTGATATAGCAGAAATTACTAATTTTGAGAATGGCAAATTTGGGAATAGTTTTTCAACCCAGAACAAAAACTGTGCTTTTACGGTCACTACAAATAATTTGACCAGCTAAAACAGTACAGATTTGGTTGAATAGAAATGTCAGGCCTATTTTTTACGCGCTGTGTGACAGATATACCTTTAATCACAGAATTTGACTTGTATCTGCACGGTAGCGTGTGTGTTAAGTTTTTCAGAATGACACTATCAGCACCTTGAATCTAAGATATCCTTTTTGGGATAGATTTAAAGTAGGCCTGATATAGCAGAAATTACTAATTTTGAGAATGGCAAATTTGGGAATAGTTTTTCAACCCAGAACAAAAACTGTGCTTTTACTGTCACTACAAATAATTTGACCAGCTAAAACAGTACAGATTTGGTTGAATATAAATGTGAGGCCAATTTGTTACGCGCTGTGTGACAGATATACCTTTAATCACAGAATTAGACTTGTATCTGCACTGTAGCGTGTGTGTTAAGTTTTTCAGAATGACACTATCAGCACCTTGAATCTAAGATATCCTTTTTGGGATAGATTTAAAGTAGGCCTGATATAGCAGAAACTACTAATTTTCAGAATGGCAAATTTGGGAATAGTTTTTCAACCCAGAACAAAAACTGTGCTTTTACGGTCACTACAAATAATTTGACCAGCTAAAACAGTACAGATTTGGTTGAATATAAATGTGAGGTCTATTTTTTACGCGCTGTGTGACAGATATACCTTTAATCACAGAATTAGACTTGTATCTGCACGGTAGCGTGTGTGTTAAGTTTTTCAGAATGACACTATCAGCACCTTGAATCTAAAATATCCTTTTTGGGATAGATTTAAAGTAGGCCTGATATAGCAGAAATTACTAATTTTGAGAATGGCAAATTTGGGAATAGTTTTTCAACCCAGAACAAAAACTGTGCTTTTACGGTCACTACAAATAATTTGACCAGCTAAAACAGTACAGATTTGGTTGAATAGAAATGTCAGGCCTATTTTTTACGCGCTGTGTGACAGATATACCTTTAATCACAGAATTTGACTTGTATCTGCACGGTAGCGTGTGTGTTAAGTTTTTCAGAATGACACTATCAGCACCTTGAATCTAAGATATCCTTTTTGGGATAGATTTAAAGTAGGCCTGATATAGCAGAAATTACTAATTTTGAGAATGGCAAATTTGGGAATAGTTTTTCAACCCAGAACAAAAACTGTGCTTTTACTGTCACTACAAATAATTTGACCAGCTAAAACAGTACAGATTTGGTTGAATATAAATGTGAGGCCAATTTGTTACGCGCTGTGTGACAGATATACCTTTAATCACAGAATTAGACTTGTATCTGCACTGTAGCGTGTGTGTTAAGTTTTTCAGAATGACACTATCAGCACCTTGAATCTAAGATATCCTTTTTGGGATAGATTTAAAGTAGGCCTGATATAGCAGAAACTACTAATTTTGAGAATGGCAAATTTGGGAATAGTTTTTCAACCCAGAACAAAAACTGTGCTTTTACGGTCACTAAATATAACTTGACCAGCTAAAACTGTACTGATTTGGAGGAATAGAAATGTCAGGCCTTTTTAACGCGCTGTGTGACAGATATACCTTTAATCACAGAATTAGACTTGTATCTGCACGGTAGCGTGTGTGTTAAGTTTTTCAGAATGACACTATCAGCACCTTGAATCTAAGATATCCTTTTTGGGATAGATTTAAAGTAGGCCTGATATAGCAGAAACTACTAATTTTCAGAATGGCAAATTTGGGAATAGTTTTTCAACCCAGAACAAAAACTGTGCTTTTACGGTCACTACAAATAATTTGACCAGCTAAAACAGTACAGATTTGGTTGAATATAAATGTGAGGCCTATTTTTTACGCGCTGTGTGACAGATATACCTTTAATCACAGAATTAGACTTGTATCTGCACTGTAGCGTGTGTGTTAAGTTTTTCAGAATGACACTATCAGCACCTTGAATCTAAGATATCCTTTTTGGGATAGATTTAAAGTAGGCCTGATATAGCAGAAATTACTAATTTTGAGAATGGCAAATTTGGGAATAGTTTTTCAACCCAGAACAAAAACTGTGCTTTTACGGTCACTACAAATAATTTGACCAGCTAAAACAGTACAGATTTGGTTGAATAGAAATGTCAGGCCTATTTTTTACGCGCTGTGTGACAGATATACCTTTAATCACAGAATTAGACTTGTATCTGCACTGTAGCGTGTGTGTTAAGTTTTGCAGAATGACACTATCAGCACCTTGAATCTAAGATATCCTTTTTGGGATAGATTTAAAGTAGGCCTGATATAGCAGAAACTACTAATTTTGAGAATGGCAAATTTGGGAATGGTTTTTCAACCCAGAACAAAAACTGTGCTTTTACGGTCACTAAATATAACTTGACCAGCTAAAACTGTACTGATTTGGAGGAATAGAAATGTCAGGCCTTTTTTACGCGCTGTGTGACAGATATACCTTTAATCACAGAATTAGACTTGTATCTGCACGGTAGCGTGTGTGTTAAGTTTTTCAGAATGACACTATCAGCACCTTGAATCTAAGATATCTTTTTTGGGATAGATTTAAAGTGGGCCTGATATAGCAGAAACTACTAATTTTCAGAATGGCAAATTTGGGAATAGTTTTTCAACCCAGAACAAAAACTGTGCTTTTACGGTCACTACAAATAATTTGACCAGCTAAAACAGTACAGATTTGGTTGAATAGAAATGTCAGGCCTATTTTTTACGCGCTGTGTGACAGATATACCTTTAATCACAGAATTTGACTTGTATCTGCACGGTAGCGTGTGTGTTAAGTTTTTCAGAATGACACTATCAGCACCTTGAATCTAAGATATCCTTTTTGGGATAGATTTAATATAGGCCTGATATAGCAGAAATTACTAATTTTGAGAATGGCAAATTTGGGAATAGTTTTTCAACCCAGAACAAAAACTGTGCTTTTACGGTCACTACAAATAATTTGACCAGCTAAAACAGTACAGATTTGGTTGAATATAAATGTGAGGCCAATTCTTTACGCGCTGTGTGACAGATATACCTTTAATCACAGAATTAGACTTGTATCTGCACTGTAGCGTGTGTGTTAAGTTTTTCAGAATGACACTATCAGCACCTTGAATCTAAGATATCCTTTTTGGGATAGATTTAAAGTAGGCCTGATATAGCAGAAACTACTAATTTTGAGAATGGCAAATTTGGGAATAGTTTTTCAACCCAGAACAAAAACTGTGCTTTTACGGTCACTAAATATAACTTGACCAGCTAAAACTGTACTGATTTGGAGGAATAGAAATGTCAGGCCTTTTTTACGCGCTGTGTGACAGATATACCTTTAATCACAGAATTAGACTTGTATCTGCACGGTAGCGTGTGTGTTAAGTTTTTCAGAATGACACTATCAGCACCTTGAATCTAAGATATCCTTTTTGGGATAGATTTAAAGTGGGCCTGATATAGCAGAAACTACTAATTTTGAGAATGGCAAATTTGGGAATAGTTTTTCAACCCAGAACAAAAACTGTGCTTTTACGGTCACTAAATATAACTTGACCAGCTAAAACTGTACTGATTTGGAGGAATAGAAATGTCAGGCCTATTTTTTAGGCGCTGGGTGACAGGCTCAACTTGCCCCTGATGTAGTATATGGCCAAAAAATAACCACACTGTTGATGGTTAAATGCACTTGGGTGACACAGGCTCAGCCTGCACCTGATGTAGGATATAGCAAAAAATAACCACACTGTTGATGGTTAAATGCACTTGGGTGACACAGGCTCAGCCTGCACCTGATGTAGTATATGGCCAAAAAATAACCACACTGTTGATGGTTAAATGCACTTGGGTGACACAGGCTCAGCCTGCACCTGATGTAGTATATGGCCAAAAAATAACCACACTGTTGATGGTTAAATGCACTTGGGTGACACAGGCTCAGACTGCACCTGATGTAGGATATAGCCAAAAAATAACCACACTGTTGATGGTTAAATGCACTTGGGTGACACAGGCTCAGACTGCACCTGATGTAGGATATAGCAAAAAATAACCACACTATTGATGGTTAAATGCACTTGGTGGTAGCTTGTGCTGGCGCACCACAAGCCACAAAATGGCCGCCGATCACCCCAGAAAAAAGTGATATAAAAACGCTCTGGGCAGCCTAAAAAAGTGAGCAATTCAACATCAGCACTTCAATGATCCACAGCTGGAGATCGATCACTGAATTAAGTCTTTTGGAGGAGTTAATCTGCCTAATCTCGCCCTAACGTCGCAGCAGCAACCTCTCCCTATGCTTGAATCAGCAGAGTGACATGCAGCGCTACGTAACCCAAGCTTATATAGAGGCTAGGTCACATGCTGCACTGGCCAATCACAGCCATGCCAATAGTAGGCAAGGCTGTGATGGCCTCTTGGGGCAAGTAGTATGACGCTTGTTGATTGGCTGCTTTGCAGCCTTTCAAAAAGCGCCAAGAAAGCGCCGAACACCGAACCCGGACTTTTACGAAAATGTTCGGGTTTGGGTCCGTGTCACGGACACCCCAAAATTCGGTACGAACCTGAACTATACAGTTCGGGTTCGCTCATCCCTAGTTATAAGGGAAAATAATAGCATTCTGAATACAGAATGCTTAGTAGGTGATCAATTGAGGATTAAAAAAAAATAATAATTAACTCACCTTTTCCTCTTGTTCGCGTAGTTCCCGGTCTCTTCTTTACTTCTTAAAAGATGAACTACCGGCTAGGACCTGTGGTGACGTCAGATCACATGCTCCAACCACATGGTTCATCACCACGGTGATGGACCATGTGATTGGAGCATGTGATCTGACATCACCAAAGGTCCTTTAGCCCATAGCTCATTAAAGAAGTAAAGAAGAGACCGGGAACTACGCGAACAAGAAGAGAAGGTGAGTTAATTTTTTTATTTTTTTTTAACCCTTAATTAATCACCTACTAAGCATTCTGTATTCAGAATGCTATTATTTTCCCTTATAACCATGTTATAAGGGAAAATAATAACATCTACATAACACCTAACCCAAGCCCGAACTTCTGTGAAGAAGTTCGGGTTTGGGTACCAAACATGCGTGATTTTTCTCACGCGAGTGCAAAATGCATTACAATGTTTTGCACTCGCGCGGAAAAATCGCGGGTGTTCCCGCAACGCACCCGCACATTTTCCCGCAAGGCCCGTGTGAAAGAGGCCTTAGTGTCTTACAGTGTAAGACACTGACAGTTCAATACAGCACAATACAGATGTATTGTGCTGTATTGAAACAGGGATCAGACCCTGTCCCATAGTGGGACAAAAAATAAAGTGAAAAAAGAAATTAAAAAAAGAAAGTAAAAAAAAAAAACTAAACGTTTCAAGTAAAAAATAAAAAAAGCACCCTTTTACCAAAATAAAGTAAGAAAAAATTGTAAAATATAGGGAAAAAAAGAAAAGTAGACATATTAGGTATTGACGCGTCTGTATCGACCGGCTCTATAAAAATATCACATGATCTAACCCCTCAGGTGAACACCGTCAAAAAATATAAATAAAATCTGTGCATTATTTTTTCACCTTACATCACTAAAAGTGCAACACCAAGCGATCAAAAAGGCGTATGCCCCCCAAAATAGTCCAATTTAACCATCACCTCATCCCACAAAAAATGAGCCCTTACCTGAGAGAATCGCCCAAAAAATAAAAAAAACTATGGCTCTCAGCCTATGGAAACACTAAAACATGATTTTTTTCTGTTTCAAAAATGCTTATATTGTATTAAATGTAAAAAAAAATTTTTTCAAGTAGACATATTAGGTATACCCGCATCCGTAACAACCTGCTCTATAAAAATACCACATGACCTAACCCCTCAGGTGAACACCGTAAAAAAAAAAGGTGTAGAAAAGCAATTTTTTGTCACCTTACATCATGAAAAGTGTAATAGCAAGCGATCAAAAAGTCATACGCACCCCAAAATAGTGCCAATCAAACCGTGATCTCATCCCTCAAAAATTATACCCTACCTAAGACAATCGCCAAAAAAACTAAATAAAACTATGGCTCTCGGACTATGGAGACACTAAAACCTGATATTTTTTTTTGTTTGTTTCAAAAATAATATTATTGTGTAAAACTTAAATAAATTAAAAAAGTATATATATTAGGTATTGACACATCCATAACATCCTGCTCTATAAAAATATCACATTACCTAACTCCTCAGATGAACACCATAAAAAAAATAAAAAAACGGTGTAAAAAAATTGCCATTTTTTGTCACCGTACATCGCAAAAAGTGTAATAGCAAGCGATCAAAAAGTCATATGCACCGTCATCTCATACCGAAAAAAATTTGCTTGCTCTATAAAAATACTACATGATCAAACCTGTCAGATAAACATTGTAAATTACAAAAAATGAAAACGGTGCCAAAACGTTTGTTACCTTGCCTCACAAAAAGTGTAATGTAGAGCAACCAAAAATCATATGTACCCATATTTTTCGCCCTATAAGACGCACCGGCCCATAAGATGCACCTAGGTTTTTGAGGAGGAAAATAAGAAAAAAAATATTTTTAACCAAAAGGTGTGCTTTTGGTGGGTTTGAACTGATGGCGGTCTGTGCATGACACTATTATGGGGGATCTGTGGATGATGCACTGTTATGGGGGGGGATTTGTGGATGGCACTGTTATGTGGGGGATCTGTGGATGGCACTGTTATGGTGGGGGGGTCTGTGGACGGTGGGGGGGTCTGTGGATGGCATTATGATGGTGGGGGGATCTGTGGATGGCATTATGATGGTGTGGGGGATCTGTGGATGGCATTATGATGGTGGGGGATCTGTGGATGGCATTATGATGGCGTGGGGGATCTGTGGATGGCATTATGATGGTGGGGGGATCTGTGGATGGCACTGTTATGGGGTAGTGGATCTGTGGATGACATTGCTATATGTGTCATCCACAGATCCCCCATAACAGTCCCATCCACAGATCCCCCCATCATAATGCCATCCACAGACCCCCCCATCATAATGCCATCCACAGACCCCCCCCATCATAATGCCATCCACAGATCCCCCCACCATCATAATGCCATCCACAGATCCCCCCCAACATCATAATGCCATCCCCAGATCCCCCCCATCATAATGCCATCCACAGACCCCCCCCCATCATTAACCCATCCATAGATCCCTAAGGAGGGGCTGTAGTAGGCGGGGAGAGTGGCAGGGCAGTGCAGGCACTGTGCCATCCACAGACCCCCCCATCATAATGCCATCCACAGACCCCCCATCATAATGCCATCCACAGATCCCCCCACCATCATAATGCCATCCACAGATCCCCCCCAACATCATGATGACATCCACAGATCCCCCCATCATAATGCCATCCACAGACCCCCCCCCCCATCATTATCCCATCCATAGATCCCTAAGGAGGGGCTGTAGTAGGCGGGGAGAGCGGCGGAGCAGGCACGTGACCTCAGTGAGTTACGGCCGCCTGCAGCCCGGCCTGCCTGCTAGCGCTTACTACAGGAGATGGAGTGTGACATGTACCAGTAAGTACGGTACAGATGGGGAGCAGGGGGAGCGCAGTTTAGATATTATGATTAACACTAGGTATAATACAGTACATACTGAGCGGCGGGCCAGAGTACAGTGCCTGCACTGCCCGCCGCTCTCCCCGCTTACTACAGACCCTCCTCCCTCCTAACTAATACATCGCAGTCTGCGATGCTGCAGCATCACAGACTGCAATGTAAATTGCCAGCATTCGCCCCATAAGACGCAGGGGCACTTTTCCCCCACTTTTGGGGGGAAAGTGCGTCTTATGGGGCGAAAAATACGGTACTCTAAAATAGTACCAACTAAACTTGCCACCTTATCTCGTAGTTTCCAAAATGGGGTAATTTTTTTGGAGTTTCTACTCTAGGGGTGCATCAGGGGGTCTTCAAATGTGACATGGCAGCTTAAAATTATCCCAGTGAAATCTGCCTTCCAAAAACCATATGGCGTTCCTTTCCTTCTGCGCAATGCTGTGTGCCCGTACAGCAGTTTACGACCACATATGGTGTATTTCTGTAAACTACAGAATCAGGGCAATAAATATTGAGTTTTGTTTGGCTGTTAACCCTTGCTTTGTTAGTGGAAAAAAATGTATTAAAATGGAAATCTGCCAAAAAAGTGAAATTCTAAAATTTCATCTCCATTTCCCATTACCGTATTTTTCGCCCTATAAGACGCACCGGCCCATAAGACGCACCTAGGTTTTTGGGGAGGAAAATAAGAAAAAAAATATTTTTAACCAAAAGGTGTGCTGTATGTTTGGTGGGTTTGGAACTAATGGTGGTCTGTAGATGGCACTATTACTGGAGATCTGTGGATGACGGACACTGTTATGGGGGGATCTGTGGATGACGGACACTGTTATGAGGGGATCTGTGGATGACGGACACTGTTATGGGGGGATCTGTGGATGACGGACACTGTTATGGGGGGATCTGTGGATGACGGACACTGTTATGGGGGGATCTGTGGATGACGGACACTGTTATGGGGGATCTGTGGATGACGGACACTGTTATGGGGGGGATCTGTGGATGACGGACACTGTTATGGGGGGATCTGTGGCTTGCACTGTTACAGGGGGATCTGTGGATGGCACTGTTACAGGGGGGATCTGTGGATGGCACTGTTACAGGGGGGATCTGTGGATGGCACTGTTACAGGGGGGATCTGTGGATGGCACTGTTACAGGGGGGATCTGTGGGTGGCACTGTTACAGGGGGGATCTGTGGATGGCACTGTTATATATGTGCCATCCACAGACCCCCCCACCCCATAACAGTGCCATCCACAGACCCCCCCCAGCCCATAACTGTGCCATCCACAGATCCCCCCACCCCCCCGCCGCCGCCGCTCCGGTATACTAATATAAGATGTCTTATTCAATTAAAAGTTATTAAACATGCCCCCCAACTCCAAATAGTACCTTACATCCTAACCGCTTCTGTACAATGCCGGCAGGCAGGCCGGGCGGCCCTCACTGACGTCACTTGCCTGCGCCGCCTGCTTCATTCATAAAGTAGGCGGTGCAGGCACGTGACATCAGGGAGTTACGCTGCCGCCCGCCCGGCCTGCCTGCCTGCATTCTACAGAAGCTGTTAGGATGTAAGGTACTATTAGGAGTGAGGGGGCATGTTTAATAACTATTAATTGAATAAGACATCTTATATTAGTATACCGGACCGGCGGGGCGGGGCTATACTACAATGACTGCACCGCCCCGCCGCTATTGCCGGCCCCCAGCTCCTCCTCCCAGTCCCTCCCCCAGTCCCCGCTCGCTCGTACATCGCAGATTGCGATGTAAAACTGCAAGCATTCGCCCCATAAGACGCAGGGGCATTTTCCCCCCATTTTGGGGGGAGAAAAAGTGCGTCTTATGGGGCAAAAAATACGGTAATTCTTGTGAAACACCTAAAGAGTTAACAAAGCTTGTTAAATCAGTTTTGAATACCTTGAGGGGTGTAGTTTCTAAAAGGGGGTCATTTTTGGGTGGTTTCTATAATGTATGCCTCACAAAGTGACTTCAGACCTAAATAGTGGGTTTAGGAAATGTTCTGAAAAATTTCAAGATTTGCTTCTAAACTTCTAAGCCTTCTAACGTCCTCAAAAAATAAAATCGCATTCACAAAATAATCCAAACATGAAGTAGACATATGGGGAATGTAAAGTAATAAATATTTTTGGCGTTATTAATATCTATTATAAAAGTAGAGAAATTGAAATTTGGAAATTTGGTAAATGTAGTATTTTATATAAATAAAAATGAAATTTTTTGACTCAATTTTACCACTGTCATGAAGTACAATATGTGACGAGAAAATTCAGAATGGCCTGGATAAGTAAAAGCGTTTTAAAGTTGTTAATACATAAAGTGACACAGGTCAGATTTGCAAAAGATGGCCTGGTCCTTAAGGTGAAAAATGGCTTGGTCCTTAAGGTGTTAAATTAAAGAGAAATTGCTTTTATACTCATCAGAGTTGAATGCAAGTGCAGTATCACAGAGCAGCGGGTATCTGCAAATGGTTTGTTCTTTAATTTTATGTAATGCAATATTATGCTATGTGTTGCCATGTTATGTATAAAAACCAAGTTTAGCTGTGTATGGACGGCACACCAAGGGTTAATAATCCTAGTTCAACCCTTGCAGGGTTGGATGGTGATCTAGGATTCGCCCCCAGCTCAGTTAGTCAGTCTTTGGAGAGTTTGTGGAGAGAGGAAGATGCGCCTTATGCGCCTTCTCCTCAGGCCTCGAGTTTCAAAGACTAACAGATCTCTGTGTGATTTACTGCAAGATCTACAGAAAGACAAAGGAGAGAGAGAGGAAGATGAATGAGAGCTTAGCATCCCCTTTGCTGCAATGGGGACATCGCTAAGACACCCTTCACACTTTGACACAACCTCGCTTGGCGTGCCTTAAAACCCTATATTCCACAATGGACACTACAGCCATTATTGCAAGAGAACTATTGTCCACCATAGGTTCTGTTGGAATAGATTTTAGCAAGATAAAAAAAAGGAAAGAGGGCTATAGCTCCCAACTAAAGATGAGCGAATCAAAGTTGACGAAGTGGAATTAGATCAAAATTTCATGAAAATTTTTATTCGTCCCGAATCTGAATTTCCTCACGCTTCGTGGGAACGAATCGCATTTTTTCTAAAATGGCTGCTGCACATGTTAGGAAATGGAGCAAGGAACTGTGTGTCATGGTGGGGAGTGGGGGAAACCCCCCACTATACAATGAGGAGCAGGCGGAATAGCAACTAGGCCTGGGAGATAGGATAAGGTAGCAGGTCACCTCCTATTGCTTCCCTAATCCTCGCCCTGACTCCTCACCATATGAGCAGACCTGGATAGTAGGATGGCTCATGCCCAGGAACCTCAGACCCTGAGTCGCCCTGATAATCCCTCAAATAGAGAAAGGACTGAAACGACCTGTTCATCCCAGACACGGATGAACAGGAGTCTAACCGGCCAAGCTGCAAGGAAAGGGACAGGCAATGCACAGCTACAGAATCAGCAGGTAAGAGCCCAGAAACAACATGAACTTACCTGCCACGGCAACAACGACAATCGGAGCCCCATGCGGACAGGATGCATGGCGGCCCCCAACAGAGCAGCACACTGACTTGTGGTTCCCCCTCCGAGGAACCCTGAGACACCCTTCCGGAAAACACACAGGGAACATGTCTAGCAAACATGCTGGATTACAGACACCAACAGACCAGACATGAAACAACCACTAGACAAGACAACAACCACCCATGCATAAACATCACCAAACATATGCAAGGGTAGTGAAAGGAAGGTAGACATCGAGATGAGATAGATGACATCGGAGAGACATCGATGTCCCACTAGGTAGCCCTCAAGAACTGGGCAGATAAAACACCCAGGAAAGCAGCAAAGCTCCAGCACCTGGAAGCCACAGGTGATAAAACCCAAGTGGCCACACCCAGCCAGGAAGTTAACCCCTCCAGCACCAGACTGGGAAGGAACCAGGAGAAGGGGAGCAAAGCCCATAAATGCTGCGACAACGCGTTGCCCCTGGCAACCAGCATATAGGCTAATGTGTCACGTCGCAAAACAAAGACCGTGACACTCTGGGAACGAGGGATCACCCACAATGCCATGCATGCAGACAATAAGAAGCCAGCCAGTCCTGTGATGTCACAGTCCTATAAATAGCCTCAGCCATCTTGGATTCAGCAATTTTCCAGTGCACTTAGTTCAGGGACAGACTTCAGCAGGCACTAGGGACAGTGGTAGAAAAGACTTTAAAACTTTTATTTTGCTGTATAGAAGTTCAGGGAAAGGATATGGAGGAACCATTCCACAGTATTGAAGCAGTAGGGGAGTTTACAGTCTGGGTAATAGGAATAGAGATGTCCCGAACTATTCGCTGACGAACAGTTCCCGGCGAACATCGCTTGTTCGCGTTCGCCACAGCGGGCGAACATATGCAATGTTCGGTCCGCCCTCTATACGTAATCATTGAGCAAACTTTGACACTGTACCTCACAGTCAGCAGACACATTCCAGCCAATCAGCATACCCTCCCTCCCAGACCCTCCCACCTCCTATCAAAAAGAAAGGACAGCATCCATCTTAGATTCATTCTGAAGCTGCAGTGTTAGTGAGAGCAGGGAGAGTGCTGCTGCTGCTGAATTAATAGGGAAATCGTTAGCTAGGCCAGTGTTCTGTGTCCACTCCAGTCCTCAAAGACTCATCTGATCTGCTGTAAGGACAGTACATCAGACTGCTTTTTTTTAAATATATATATATATACAGTACAGACCAAAAGTTTGGACACACCTTCTCATTCCAAGAGTTTTCTTTATTTTCATGACTATGAAGGCATCAAAACTATGAATTAACACATGTGGAATTATATACATAACAAACAAGTGTTAAACAACTGAAAATATGTCATATTTAGAGTTGAGCGAACACCTAGATGTTCGGGTTCGAGAAGTTCGGCCGAACTTCCCGGAAATGTTCGGGATCGGGATCCGAACTCGATCCGAACTTCGCCCCGAACCCCATTGAAGTCAATGGGGACCCGAACTTTTTTCGGCACTAAAAAGGCTGTAAAATAGCCCAGGAAAGGGCTAGAGGGCTGCAAAAGGCAGCAAAATGTAGGTAAATCCCCTGCAAACAAATGTGGATAGGGAAATGAATTAAAATTAAAATAAATTAAAATTAACGAATATCAATTGGAGAGAGGTCTCATGGCAGAGAATCAGGATTCATGTCATAGCAGAGAATCAGGCTTCACGTCACCCACCACTGGAACAGGCCATTGTCAGATATTTAGGCCCCGGCACCCAGACAGAGGAGAGAGGTCCCATAGCAGAGAATCAGGCTTCATGTCACCCACCACTGGAACAGGCCATTGTCAGATATTTTTAGGCCCCGGCACCCAGACAGAGGAGAGAGGTCCCATAGCAGAGAATCAGGCTTCATGTCATAGTAGAGAATCAGACTTCAAGCCATAGCAGAGAATCAGGCTTCATGTCATAGCAGAGAATCAGGCTTCACGTCACCCAACACTGGAACAGACAATTGTCAGATATTTAGGCCCGGCACCCAGACAGAGGAGAGAGGTCCCATAGCAGAGAATTAGGCTTCAGGGCATAGCAGAGAATCAGGCTTCATGTCACCCACCACTGGAACAGGCCATTGTCAGATATTTTTAGGCCCCGGCACCCAGACAGAGGAGAGAGGTCCCATAGCAGAGAATCAGGCTTCATGTCATATCAGAGAATCAGGCTTCAATTCATAGCAGAGAATCAGGCTTCATGTCATAGCAGAGAATCAGGCTTCACGTCACCAAACACTGGAACACAGGAAAAATAGTCGGCACTCACTCTGTTTGCACGTTGCACGGGATAGGAATGGAATCCACGTATATTCAAGGAAAATCCCAGCAGTCGTGTCTTCAATCAATAGGATATTTATTTCATCAAATTAGAAATGTCCACAATCCTGGACGCGTTGCGGCTAGCATGCCTTCATCAGCAGATACAGGTATACAAAATGACCCAGTTTATATAAAGGGATATACTCCTCCCCTCATGACAACATCTCCCACTCCCATTACCTACACAGGTGATGGGAGGGGTGTATAATTAGCAAAGAAAAAACGCCCATTAGTAAATCACAAAAAAAAAATAAAAAAAAATGGGTCTGTGTCTCAGATTATACTTCACAATCACATGTATGCAAAAAAAAAAAAAAATGATACTAAATCACATTCACATTTATATATATATATCTCATACATTGCCAGGTATATAAGGCCCCTCACCGAATATTAGAAGTCTGAAAAATAGAACATAAGCATAGTATTAGCTTGTTAGATATGCATAATCTCATAGTCCCTATTAAGGCCTCTGGGATGTAAAGTTTCCAACGTGTGGATCCAATACGCCTCTCTGCGCAGTAACAGCTTCTTCAGATCACCTCCTCTCCTAGGTCTTTTGACCTGTTCCAAAACTTGGAATCTCAATTGAGCTATCCCATGTTTGCACTGTTCAAAATGAGATGGAATAGGTAACAATAAATTTTTTGTACGAATGGTCGATTTATGTTTCCCAATGCGATCCCTAATCGTTTGTGTAGTCTCCCCAATATATAATAGGCCACACGGGCACTTTATTAAGTATATCACATTAGTAGATTCACATGTGAAAAAACCTTCAATAGAGAAGGGGCGCCCACTATGGGGATGAAAAAATGTAGAACCTCTGATTATATGGGAACATTGGGAACAGTGCAAACATGGGAACGTGCCCTTGCGTTGCGTCGCTAATACAGATTGTTACAGGGTCTTCTTAGTACTTCCAATGTCTGAATGTACCAATTTATCCCTATAACTAGAATTTCTCTTATTGCATATCAGAGGTGGATTTTTAAACTCCTCAATAATAGGGTAAGCCTTCTGTAACAGAGGCCAATGTTTCCGGATAATATTATCTAATTTCTGGTTATAGGGATGAAATTTGTGTACCAATGCTACCCTAGAAGATGTATCTCTAGATGATTTACCAGATTCCATAAGTGTTGTTTGTGTTTGACTCAGGATGGAACGGGGATAACCCCTTTGTTCAAATCGCTGAGTCATTTCATTCATCCTGACAGATTGCATGTCAGGGTCAGATACAATGCGCCGCACTCGTTGATACTGAGATTTAGGGATTGCTCTTTTCAATGCTGGTGGATGAGAGCTTGTGAAATGAAGAATGCTGTTCCTATCCGTATCCTTCCTAAATAGATCTGTAGATAACCTGCCATATTGATCCTTTATCACCATGGTATCTAGAAAGCTAACTCTTTCACTATCTTGAACCAATGTGAATTTTAAACCCTCGTATGCATGGTTAAGATGGTCAAGGAAGGTTAAAAGGGTCTCATGTGGCCCCGCCCATATGCAAAAGATGTCATCAATAAATCTTTTCCAAACAAGGACATTATTTGAATACCATACGGTGTTATATACTTTTAATTCCTCGAATTGTGACATATATGCATTTGCATAGGGCGGGGCCACATTCGACCCCATCGCGGTCCCCCGCCTTTGTAGGTAAAAGTCATCTTCAAACATAAAGTAGTTTTCATATAATACTAATTTCAATAGTTCCAACAGAAATTCCTGTTCATCCTGAGTATTCTGACTCCTGCCTAATAATGATTTGACTGCTTCAACAACAGTGGCATGGTCTATGGAGGTATAGAGACTTACCACGTCTATAGTTACTAATAGACTGTCAGGTGGAACTGTTTCTAAATTGGCTATTGTGTCGAGAAAATGCTGTGTGTCAGACAAAAAAGATTTTGTATCCTTAATTAAAGGAGTCAAAGTTTTTTCCAACACAATAGCCAATGGTGATAATATAGAACCTACAGAAGCCACAATTGGTCGCCCTGGGGGGTCAATTAAGGTCTTGTGTACTTTGGGCAAAACATAGAAAACTGGGGTAATCGGTGTGTGATTAATCAAAAATGTGTGTAATTTACCATCAATAACCCCTAAGGATAAATATTGGTTAACTAATTGCATAATTTTATCTTTGATACGAAACACCGGATCCCCTGATAATTTCATATACGTCTCTTCATCCGAAAGTTGACGCATTATTTCTGTAACATATTTTGCCCGATCCATTAGTACAATAGCACCGCCTTTATCAGCAGGCTTCAAAATAAGACCTTTATCCTCCATCAATGACCTAATGGCCATATTTTCCTGCAATGTCACATTATGTGAAAAACGCAATTGTCCACTCTTTATCGAATCCAGCTGGCTCTGAATGTCTCTGGAACAGGCCATTGTCAGATATTTAGGCCCCGGCACCCAGACAGAGGAGAGAGGTCCCATAGCAGAGAATCAGGCTTCATGTCACCCACCACTGGAACAGGCCACTGTCAGATATTTTTAGGCCCCGGCACACAGACAGAGGAGAGAGGTCCCATAGCAGAGATTCAGGCTTCATGTCATAGCAGAGAATCAGGCTTCATGTCACCCAACACTGGAACAGGCCACTGTCAGATATTTTTATGCCCCAGCACCCAGACAGAGGAGAGGTTCATTCAACTTTGGGTTGCCCCGCAATATAATGGTAAAATGAAAATAAAAAAAGGATTGAATGAAGAAGTGCCCTGGAGTACAATAATATATGGTTAAAGGGAGGTAGTTATAAATGTCTAATCTGCACAAGGGATGGACAGGTCCTGTGGGATCCATGCTTGGTTCATTTTTATGAACGTCAGCTTGTCCACATTGGCGGCTGCGTTTGTCTGTAATGACGCCCCCTGCCGTGCTGAATACACGTTCAGACAAAACGCTGGCCGCCGGGCAGGCCAGCACCTCCAAGGCATAAAAGGCTAGCTCTGGCCACGTGGACAATTTGGAGACCCAGAAGTTGAATGGGGCCGAACCATCAGTCAGTACGTGGAGGGGTGTGCACACATACTGTTCCACCATGTTAGTGAAATGTTGCCTCCTGCTAACACGTTCCGTATCAGGTGGTGGTGCAGTTAGCTGTGGCGTGGTGACAAAACTTTTCCACATCTCTGCCATGCTAACCCTGCCCTCAGAGGAGCTGGCCGTGACACAGCTGCGTTGGCGACCTCTTGCTCCTCCTCTGCCTTCGCCTTGGGCTTCCACTTGTTCCCCTGTGACATTTGGGAATGCTCTCAGTAGCGCGTCTACCAACGTGCGCTTGTACTCGCGCATCTTCCTATCACGCTCCAGTGCAGTACATTGTCTTTGTACCGGGGATCCAGCAGGGTGGCAACCCAGTAGTCCGCACACGTTAAAATGTGGGCAACTCTGCTGTCGTTGCGCAGGCACTGCAGCATGTAGTCGCTCATGTGTGCCAGGCTGCCCAGAGGTAAGGACAAGCTGTCCTCTGTGGGAGGCGTATCGTCATCGTCCTGCGTTTCCCCCCAGCCACGCACCAGTGATGGGCCCGAGCTGCGTTGGGTGCCACCCCGCTGTGAACATGCTTCATCCTCATCCTCCTCCACCTCCTCCTCATCCTCGTCCTCCAGTAGTGGGCCCTGGCTGGCCACATTTGTACCTGGCCTCTGCTGTTGCAAAAAACCTCCCTTTGAGTCACTTCGAAGAGACTGGCCTGAAAGTGCTAAAAATGACCCCTCTTCCTCCTCCTCCTCCTCCTGGGCTACCTCCTCTTCCATCATCGCCCTAAGTGTTTTCTCAAGGAGACATAGAAGTGGTATTGTAACGCTGATAAAGGCGTCATCGCCACTGGCCATGTTGGTGGAGTACTCGAAACAGTGCAACAGGGCACACAGGTCTCGCATGGAGGCCCAGTCATTGGTGGTGAAGTGGTGCTGTTCCGCAGTGCGACTGACGTGTGCGTGCTGCAGCTGAAACTCCACTATGGCCTGCTGCTGCTCGCACAGTCTGTCCAGCATGTGCAAGGTTGAGTTCCACCTGGTGGGCACGTCGCATATGAGGTGGTGAGCGGGAAGGCCGAAGTTACGCTGTAGCGCAGACAGGCAAGCAGCGGCAGGATGTGAACGCCGGAAGCGCGCACAGACTGCTCGCACTTTATGCAGCAGCTCTGACATGTCGGGGTAGTTGTGAATGAACTTCTGCACCACCAAATTCAGCACATGCGCCAGGCAAGGAATGTGCGTCAAACCGGCTAGTCCCAGAGCTGCAACGAGATTTCGCCCATTATCGCACACCACCAGACCGGGCTTGAGACTCACTGGCAGCAACCACTCGTCGGTCTGTTGTTCTATACCCCGCCACAACTCCTGTGCGGTGTGGGGCCTGTCCCCCAAACATATGAGTTTCAGAATGGCCTGCTGACGTTTACCACGGGCTGTGCTGAAGTTGGTGGTGAAGGTGTGTGGCTGACTGGATGAGCAGGTGGAAGAAGAGGAGGAGGAAGCCGAGTAGGAGGAGGAGGCAACAGGAGGCAAAGAATGTTGCCCTGAGATCCTTGGCGGCGGAAGGACGTGCGCCAAACAGCTCTCCGCCTGGGGCCCAGCCGCCACTACATTTACCCAGTTTGCAGTTAGGGAGATATAGCGTCCCTGGCCGTGCTTACTGGTCCACGTATCTGTGGTTAGGTGGACCTTGCCACAGATGGCGTTGCGCAGTGCACACTTGATTTTATCGGATACTTGGTTGTGCAGGGAAGGCACGGCTCTCTTGGAGAAGTAGTGGCGGCTGGGAACAACATACTGTGGGACAGCAAGCGACATGAGCTGTTTGAAGCTGTCTGTGTCCACCAGCCTGAATGACAGCATTTCATAGGCCAGTAGTTTAGAAATGCTGGCATTCAGGGCCAGGGATCGAGGGTGGCTAGGTGGGAATTTACGCTTTCTCTCAAATGTTTGTGAGATGGAGAGCTGAACGCTGCCGTGTGACATGGTTGAGATGCTTGGTGACGGAGGTGGTGGTGGTGTTGGTGGTACATCCTCTGTTTGCTGGGCGGCAGGTGCCAACGTTCCTCCAGAGGCGGAGGAAGAGGCCGAGGCGGCGGCAGCAGAAGAAGTAGCAGGGGGAGCCTAAGTGAGTTCCTTGTTTTTAAGGTGTTTACTCCACTGCAGTTCATGCTTTGCATGCAGGTGCCTGGTCATGCAGGTTGTGCTAAGGTTCAAAACGTTAATGCCTCGCTTCAGGCTCTGATGGCACAGCGTGCAAACCACTCGGGTCTTGTCGTCAGCACATTGTTTGAAGAACTGCCACGCCAGGGAACTCCTTTAAGCTGCCTTTGGGGTGCTCGGTCCCAGATGGCGGTGGCCAGTAGCAAACGGACTCTCTTGGCGGCGGGTGTTCTGCTTTTGCCCACTGCTCCCTCTTTTGCTACGCTGTTGGCTCGGTCTCACCACTGCCTCTTCCTCCGAATTCTGAAAGTCAGTGGCACGACCTTCATTCCATGTGGGGTCTAGGACCTCATCGTCCCCTGCATCGTCTTCCACCCAGTCTTCCTCCCTGACCTCCTGTTCAGTCTGCATACTGCAGAAAGACGCAGCAGTTGGCACCTGTGTTTCGTCATCATCAGAGACGTGCTGAGGTGGTATTCCCATGTCCTCATCAGCAGGAAACATAAGTGGTTGTGCGTCAGTGGATTCTATGTCTTCCACCGCTGGGGAAGGGCTAGGTGGATACCCTTGGGAAACCCTGCCAGCAGAGTCTTCAAACAGCATAACAGACTGCTGCATAACTTGAGGCTCAGACAGTTTCCCTGATATGCATGGGGGTGATGTGACAGACTGATGGGCTTGGTTTTCATGCGCCATCTGTGCGCTTTCTGCAGAAGACTGGGTGGGAGATAATGTGAACGTGCTGGATCCACTGTCGGCCACCCAATTGACTAATGCCTGTACCTGCTCAGGCCTTACCATCCTTAGAACGACATTGGGCCCCACCAAATATCGCTGTAAATTCTGGCGGCTACTGGGACCTGAGGTAGTTGGTTCACTAGGACGTGTGGCTGTGGCAGAACGGCTACATCCTCTCCCAGCACCAGAGGGGCCACTAACACCACCACGACAATGTCCGCGTCCCTTACTAGATGTTTTCCTCATTGTTACCGTTCACCACAATAAGAAAAAAAATTATTTGGCCCAATGTATTGAATTCAAATTCAGGCCTTTTTTTACAGGCACCTAACACTATCTGGCTATCTATTTAGGTACCGTATTACACTAATACAGGCACAGCAGTAACGACAGATTTAGCTGAATATAAATTGTAGGCCTAGTATTTAGGCCCTGGATGACAGGTATCCCTTTTACAGACAGAATTAGACTTGGAAATGCACGGTAGCGTGTGAAGTTATTGAGGATGACCCTATCAGCACCTTCAATCTAATATACCCTTTTATGGATAGATTTAAACTTGGCATGATACAGCAGAAAACAATTATTTAGGGAATTGCTAAGTTGGGAATTGTATTTAACCCAGAACAAAAACTGTGCTTCGGCAGACAGCAGACAGTATTACAATTGGCTAGCCACAGCTGAAACACCAGATTTAGGGTACTGCTATTTTGGAATACACACTACAAAAATATATATATATAAGGTACACGTCCCTATAATCTAGCAAACACAAATATAATGGAAAAGGACGCTTAAAATGAAGCAAAATAATAAATATTTATTGTGCTCATGTAGGAGAGGGGTGAAACCTATCTAAATCATCAGGACCAAAACCGTCTATCCTGATTTATCCAGCCTCATACAATAATGGTATCACTACCTAATTAGGAGGACTTATTGTAAATGTCATGAGGGGATAGACGGACTAATAATCTAAAATCCACCGCACTAATACACGGATATGGTGCTCCGAAAGGCAAATGCAGCCTATTAATTATTAATGTGCTGACGGAGATAGATGCTGTGTGTTGTAACCCCTCCGAAGATAATCAATGTATAGGGATCCCACATTAATCACAGGGGTTGACACACACAGCAAACACTGGACTGACCAGTGACCGGCAAATCACTGAGCAGCGGCGGTGAGTAATAGGAGCGGCCGTGCACTGTGCCGACTCACGGACTCTGACCACCATAGGTGAGTAAACCACATAGACGCTTGCTGACGTTGGCAATAACACTCTAAAAACCAGCCGGTCTAAACACACTGAGCTACGGCTCTACGCGTTTCTGTGCAGTTGGTATATGCACGTCATCAGGAGCCAAGTAGCCACTACACCTAGACTGCCTAACGCCGATAACACAGGTTTGGGATCGGCTAGCTACACAGTGTAATTAACAAGATGCACCGAAGCCTAGTGTGGGAGACGGTGTACTGTTTGTTGTAAACATAGTCTCGGCTCTGTAATGGCCGCGAGCGGCCAGGCAGACGCCGTGATTTAAAGAGACACACCACGCCCCCAAGAACACGCCTCCAGCCAATCCACCAGATGATACAGTCATACTGGGCTGGTCCACTGACGGCTGTGGAAGAACATGGATGTGTTCAGGGGGTCAGCGCAACAGCACTGTACAATAACAAAGTATCAGGGAAACATCAGCGGTTTATTGAATGACAGGCAACAGTATTTTAAAAGCAACATCGGAAAACCCTGAAGGTAAGCAATTAGTATCAGACCTAATCAAATGCATATAAACTAGTGAAAGACAGAATGAAGAGAGGGAGGTACTATGATACCATTAAATAAATGGAACATAGGATATGGTATCCATTGCGCCTCCTTTTGTAGGAGGATACGATCCAAATCACCTCCACGTGGTGTCCTCTTCACAATGTCAATGCCCTGAAATTTAATGACGGACGCATTGCCACTGTGGCATTCCACCACATGGCGGGCGATAGGTGTGTCCTGACATTTGTTAATGTCAGATACATGTTCACCTATGCGCCGTCTTAGTTCGCGTATCGTTTTACCGACATATTTCAGGCTGCATATACATGTCATTAAATAGACCACTCTGGTAGTTTTGCAATTCACAAATGGTCTGATAAAAAAGGTTCTGTCAGATGTATAGCCGGAAAATGATTTGTTCTTATTGATGTAGCCACAGAACTTGCAAGAGCCACAGGGAAAAGTTCCAGAAACGGGATTATGTAACCAGGTATATTGTCTGGGACTCTGATACATGCTGTGAACCAAGATATCACGCAGGTTCTGGCTACGACGGAAGGTAATCGCTGGTTTGTCCGGGATAAGATGCCCAATGTCCGAGTCAGATCTCAAAATGTCCCAGTGTTCTGATAGCACGTTGCGCACTTGATCATGAGCGCTATCAAAAGTGCCGATGATTCGCATACTTTCCATCCCTTGTGGATTTAATTTGGGAGAAAGTAGCGAATCCCTGTTTCGACTCAAAGAGTGTTGGTAGGCTTCTTTGAGTAACTGGGAAGGATAACCTCGAGACAAAAATCTCCCTTGAAGGTCTGCGGCAGCTTTTCTAAAGTCAGATAACTGGGAACAATTCCTACGGGCCCTTAAATATTGCCCCTTAGGAATACCTCGTTTCAGAGCTTTAGGGTGACCACTCTCCCATCTAAGTAGGCTATTCGTAGCCGTGGTTTTCCTATACATACTGGTAACAATGTCACCAGATGTATTGAGCTTGATGGTCAAATCCAGAAATGAAATCTGGCTCTCATTTATTTCCGAGGTAAAAAATAAACCCAGCTCATTGTTGTTCAAAGCTGCCACAAACTCATGGAACAGAGTGGTGCTGCCCCCCCAGAGGATCAGCACATCATCTATGTATCTGACCCACAGGGGGACAGCACCAACAAAATGCTCCATGACATCAGAGAAAACCAGTTCCCTTTCCCACTCGCAAAAGTAGGGGCACAAGGACTGCCCATTGCGACTCCCCTGAGCTGGTGGAAAATATTACCGTCAAATAAGAACACATTATGCGTCAATATGAACTCAAGAAGTTCCATAATAAAGGCATTGTGGCCTAGCAGATGTTCCCCTCTCTGTTGAAGGAATGAGAGGACCGCTCTACAGCCCAAATGATGGGGAATGGAGCTGTAGAGGGCCTCCACATCTAAGCTGGCCAATTTGGTACCCTTACCAACATGGATACCATTGAGCCTTGCCAACACATCCATGGTGTCTCTAACATGGGATGTCAAACTGGTGACAAAAGGTCTCAGAATGGTATCCACGTAAGTACTGATGTTTGCAGTAAGACTGCCTGTACCAGAGACAATTGGCCTGCCTTTCAAAGGATCAAGGCCTTTATGGACTTTAGGTAGGCTGTATAGGGTGGCAAGAACCGGGAAATCAGGAAGCAAGAAAGCAAATTCCGCTTTATCGATCAGTTTATTTGCCAACGCCTTCATTAAAATGTCTCGCAATTCGAGTCTAAATCCTACTGTAGGATCAGAAGGAAGCTTCCTATATGTAGACTGGTCACTAAGGATGTTAAGACACATCTGTTGATATTTCTCATGTCCCATCACTACAATGTTACCACCTTTATCAGATGGCTTTATGACCAATTCAGTATCCAACTGCAGTTGTTTCAAAGCTTCCTTTTCAGGCCAACTCAAATTATCAGCACTACCCTTCAATGTGTCCAATTGACGGAGCTTATTGGTCACCACAGACACAAATATGTCAATGGGTGTATTATCATTCATAGGCGGCATCTTCCTGGAGGAAGGTCGTAAATCCGTAAAGGGGCTCTCACCAGGATTTCGTAAGGCTTCAGAGTAAAGGTCTGTCAAAATATGTACTTCAGGGAGATCAGACAGATCTATCCCTAATTCCTCACATTTGCGTCGGTCATGAGTGGCAAAAAATTTGCGCCACTTCAACTTGCGAGCAAAGAGGTGCAAATCCTTTACCCAGCCAAATAGATCAAATCTACGGATGGGCACAAATGATAACCCTTTACGGAGGACTTGTATTTCTAAAGCGGTAAGAGGACGAGGTGAAAGGTTGATGACCTGTAATTCTTCCAAATTGCTGGAATGAGAGGTATGCGGCAAAACTAGGGTCTGTTGTTTACAGAATTTTTGTTCCGAAGCAGGTACTGAGACACTGGTAGGGTGTTGTCTAAAAAACCAACCCTTCCACCAGTGTTACCACCTCTCCCTTTATTCCGTCCCCTGCCTCTGCCTCTACCTCTACCTGCACCGTGCCTCCTACTGCTATTTTGGCAATTGTATTTTACCCCTCAATAAAATAGCAAGCACAGCCAAGCCCCTGATGTAGGATATAGCAAAAAAAAAACACACTATTGATGGTTAAAAATGGACTTGGTGGCAGCTTGTGCTGGCGCACCACAAGACACAAAATGGCCGCCGATCACCCCAGAAAAAAGTGACTGAAAAACGCTCTGGGCAGCCTTAAAACAGTGAGCAATTTAATAGCAGAGGTTGTATGATACACAGCTGTATATCGATCACTTCAGTAAGTAAATCACTGCCTAATCTCGCCCTAACAGCAGCAGCTGCATCCTATCCCTACACTGATCAGAGCAGAGTGACGTGCGGCGCTACGTGACTCCAGCTTAAATAGAGTCTGGGTCACATGCTGCACTGGCCAATCACAGCCATGCCAATACTAGTCATGCCTGTGATGGCCTCTTGGGTCAAGTAGTATGACACTTGTTGATTGGCTGCTTTGCAGCCTTTCAAAAAGCATCAAGAAAGCGCCGAACACCGAAGCCGAACCCAGACTTTTACGAAAATGTTCGGGTTCGGGTCCGTGTCACGGACACCCCAAAATTCGGTACGAACCCGAACTATACAGTTCAGGTTCGCTCATCCCTAGTCATATTCTAGGTTCTTCAAAGTAGCCACCTTTTGCTTTGATTACTGCTTTGCACACTCTTGGCATTCTCTTGATGAGCTTCAAGAGGTAGTCCCCTGAAATGGTCTTCCAACAGTCTTGAAGGAGTTCCCAGAGATGCTTAGCACTTGTTGGCCCTTTTGCCTTCACTCAGATAAAAAAGGAATACAATTTTTTCTCTTTAATATAATTGCAGTTGCCTGCCAGTGTGTGTCAGGCCCACAGAGTGTACTGTGCCCACTGCCAGTGCCCACCACTCATATATGGTGGCACAGTAGCTTGCAGATAAAAAAGTTATAACATTTTTTCTCTGTAATATAATTGCAGTTGTCTGCCAGTGTGTGTCAGGCCCACAGAGTGTACTGTGCCCACTGCCAGTGCCCACCACTCATATATGGTGGCACAGTAGCTTGCAGATAAAACAGTAATACAATTTTTTCTCTGTAATATAATTGCAGTTGCCTGCCAGTGTGTGTCAGGCCCACAGAGTGTACTGTGCCCACTGCCTGTGCCCACCACTCATATCTGGTGGCACAGTAGCTTGCAGATAAAAAAGTTATAACATTTTTTCTCTGTAATATAATTGCAGTTGTCTGCCAGTGTGTGTCAGGCCCACAGAGTGTACTGTGCCCACTGCCAGTGCCCACCACTCATATATGGTGGCACAGTAGCTTGCAGATAAAACAGTAATACCATTTTTTCTCTGTAATATAATTGCAGTTGCCTGCCAGTGTGTGTCAGGCCCACAGAGTGTACTGTGCCCACTGCCTGTGCCCACCACTCATATCTGGTGGCACAGTAGCTTGCAGATAAAAAAGTAATACAATTTTTTCTTTGTAATATAATTGCAGTTGCCTGCCAGTGTGTGTCAGGCCCACAGAGTGTACTGTGCCCACTGCCAGTGCCCACCACTCATATCTGGTGCCACAGTAGCTTGCAGATAAAACAGTAATACAATTTTTTCTTTGTAATATAATTGCAGTTGCCTGCCAGTGTGTGTCAGGCCCACAGAGTGTACTGTGCCCACTATCAGTGCCCACCACTCATATCTGGTGGCACAGTAGCTTGCAGATAAAAAAGGAATACAATTTTTTCTCTGTAATATAATTGCAGTTGCCTGCCAGTGTGTGTCAGGCCCACAGAGTGTACTGTGCCCACTGCCAGTGCCCACTACTCATATCTGGTGGCACAGTAGCTTGCAGATAAAAAAGTAATAATTTTTTTTCTCTGTAATATAATTGCAGTTGCCTGCCAGTGTGTGTCAGGCCCACAGAGTGTACTGTGCCCACTGCCAGTGCCTACCACTCATATCTGGTGAGACAGTAGCTTGCAGATAAAAAAAGTAATACAATTTTTTCTCTGTAATATAATTGCAGTTGCCTGCCAGTGTGTGTCAGGCCCACAGAGTGTACTGTGCCCACTGCCAGTGCCCACCACTCATATCTGGTGGCACAGTAGCTTGCAGATAAAAGAGTAATAAAAAATTTTCTCTGTAATATAATTGCAGTTGCCTGCCAGTGTGTGTCAGGCCCACAGAGTGTACTGTGCCCACTGCCCACCACAGGTATCGGGTGGCACAGTACCTTGCACGCATAGTACCACTAATCTAAAAAAAAAATGACAGGCAGAGGCAGGCCACCCCGCAGGGGCCGTCGTGGTCCCGGTGCTGTGATTTCCTTTGGCCCTAGAATAATGCCCAGTGTTCAGAGGCCACGTACCCTGAACTCAAAAAGTTCTAAGGGCATAGTTGACTGGCTAACACAGGACACCCAATCTTCTACAGCTTCCGCTTGGAACCTTGACGCACCATCCTCCTCAAGTTCGGGCACCTCTCAAGTTACCACTCGCCCGCCTGCCGCCACCACCAACACTAGCACCACAGCCACTTCACTTGATCTGTCAGAGGAGTTATTTACACATCAGTTGGAAGAAATGAGTGATGCGCAACCATTATTGCCAGAGGATGTAGATAACAGGGATATGTCTCAGTCAGGCAGCATTACACACATGGACGTACGGTGTGATGATGATGATGTTGTACCCGCTGCTGCTTCCTTTGCTGAGTTGTCAGATACAAGTGAAGCGGTTGATGATGACGATGTGTCCGTGGATGTCACGTGGGTGCCCGTTCGAAGAGAAGAAGAACAAGGGGAAAGTTCAGATGGGGAGACAGAGAGGAGGAGGAGACGAGTTGGAAGCAGGGGGAGGTCGTCGCAAGGAGCTAGTGGCACAGTCAGACAGCATGTATCGGCACCCGGGGTCAGCCAGACAGCATGCCAATCAACGCATGCTGTTGCCACCACCAGAATGCCGTCATTGCAAAGCTCAGCAGTGTGGCATTTTTTTGTGTGTCTGTCTCTGATAACAGCGATGCCATTTGCAACCTGTGCCAAAAGAAACGGAGTCGTGGGAAGTCCAACACCCACCTAGGTACAACTGCTTTGCGAAGGCACATGATCTCACATCACAAATGCCTATGGGATCAACACATGATGAGTACAAGCAGCACACAAACTCAAAGCCACCATCCTCCTCCTGGTCCAGCATCTTCAGCCACGTCAACCACTGCTGTCCTCCTTGCCCCCTCTCAACCACCCGCCACTCCGCCTTTCACCTTCAGCAGTTCCTGCTCATCTGCCCACAGTCAGGTGTCTGTCAAGGAAATGCTTGAGCGTAAGAAGCCAATGTCACAGAGTCCCCCCCCTTGCCCGGCGTCTGACAGCTGGCTTGTCGGAACTCTTAGCCCACCAGCTTTTACCATACAAGCTGGTGGAGTCTGAGGCTTTCAAAAAATTTGTAGCTATTCACCGCAGTGGAAGGTACCCAACCTGTACTCTATTGCGGAAAAGGAAGTCATGTCATGTCTGGCACACAGTGTTTGGGCAAGGGTGTAGTGTACGGGGACTGTAATGCCCGTCACTACAAAAGTGTCACTTGGTGTGCTGTCGTCCCTCCTTAATTATGGGGAAGTTGGTATATGTCATCTTTATAACTTGTCATGTAATGTAATGCTATGTATTTCCCTGTTACTATGATACTTGCAAGTACAGGCCTGCTAAGTACAGGCCTGCTAGTCACTAGAGGGAGCTAGAGAGCCCTAGTTTATATAAGGCCCAGTCAGGGAAGTGAAGGGGAGTCTAGTCTAAGTGTCTGTCTAAAGCTGCAGCCTGTAGTCTGAAGCTGGAGCTTAGACTATGTCAGAGACAAGTCCAGGCTTGAAGCCTGCGGACCAGGAGAGGGTATGGCAGTCCCTGTAACCGGGTTCCGAATCCAAGGAGAAGGTTCCCCTCCTGAATATATATATATGCAGAAGCAGGAAGACCACTGTTCAGAAACTTCTAGAGCCTGAGGAAGCTAAGAGGGAGACAGAGGCAAAGTGCAGAGAAGCAAGAGGTACTCAAGATAACAGAGGAGGTACTTTATAAAGCTAAAACCAAGGATATACGCCAGAGTTAAGGTATTGGGCCTTGGAGAAGATTTGCTATGTTCCAGGATCAGTCAGAGATAGAGTGCAAGCTCCTGTACTGCAAGTCCTGTGTGTTTAACACTCTGTAGTCACCTTGCTCAATCTGTATTGCCTGCATCGACCGTATTGAAAAATCAACTGTATGCAAAGGAACTGTGCTTCCGTTAATGTCTCTATGAAAACTACTAAAGTTGGAGTTCTGTTTTAACATCACGGTGTTCCTCATTTATTCCTGCTATCAGCAAACGGCGTGCCACCGTTTAATTGGCACTGGCGTCACGAACATTTTCTACCATCACCTGCCTATGCAGAGAGTCAGCCGTCTCAGGTTAGTGTCATTGCACTACTACACCCAGAAACTCTATTACACACAACTTGAGTACGCTGCACCTCTCTTTTGGCGTCACGAACAGGATACGCACGCTTTCTAGTGCAAGAAGCGTGAACTTTGTGCCTTATACAGTTGCCCTGTGACCAAAGTGACAAATTGCCTGTTTATTTAAAGTGGACTTTGTGGACTGAAAATCCTACCCAAAGTGTGCCTAAAACCTCTAAAAAGCGCTGTGCAGTGTTGCGCTATCAAGAGGAAGAAAAACGCCACATTGGAGTGTGGTTTTGTGGACTTTTTACAATCTTGCTTGCTGTCAGTGAATAGACAGCGTTTCTTGCTAAAGATGGCCGCTGAGCTTGCTGAATTTACTGCTGCGTTATCTTCGTTCCGAAAAGGCGGGAAAAATTGGCGCCTTTCTGAGGAAATAGCGGGAAGGAGTTCAAGGTCAGGCGCCACTGCTTATCTGGACATTTGCATGTCTGCCAGCATGGACACCGCCTTCCATATACTGGAATACCTGGGGGGCGGCCTCCCAGTGCGAGGGGAGGAGCTGGCTGAGTTAATTGACGCGACCCTATCGCTCTCCAGAGAAGGGTCGAGCATGTTGGAAAGTGAACAGAGCGTTGCTGCAACGTCCGCACCTGAGATTTCAAAGATGTCTGATATTGGTGTAGAGCCAGAGGAGGCTCCACCGGCCTACTCTCCGGGACCGGAGAAACCCGCCTGCCGCCCAAGGGAGAAAGAACCAGAGCCCTGATATGGCTCGTGGAGAGACTTCTTTCAGCCCTCTTTCAAATGGTCCTCAATCATGGCGGAGATCCGGGAGGCCGCAATAAAGCGAAATACCAAGACCAAGATCTACTATGAAGAGTTGACCAAGACAATTCATGAACGACACACCAACACCCAACCCCGCCTGGAAAGGAGAAAGGGAGTGGTGGTGTCCTTTGACAAAACCCGTGGCTACGGGTTCATCCAAGATTACCTGACTGGCAGAGACCTATATGTTAACCGAAGGTCTGTCAAGAGAGACTACCTCCCTTCCTATCAGCACAGCCTCCGCGAGGGAGAGGAAGTGGAGTTCACCCCTGCCGAGAGCCTGAGAGGCCCTTATGCCACTGCCGTGACCCGTCCCAAGCGAGAACCTGAGGACTGGGAGGCAGAAGGAGAAGACTACTCTGGCTGCGAGCGGGAACCGGAACGCTCTCCAGAGCCGGCCCATCACGCCTTCCAGGAGCAGAGCTCCTTCATTGGGCCTAACGTCTTCTGGCAGCCAACCGTGTTGGAAAAATGGGTGAGCCCTTATCCTTCCCCCGAGCTGCCTCGTCGGGAGAAGACCATGCAAGAGATGGAAAATCTAAAGGGACTTCGAAATACCTTTGAGAACATCCGGAGGGGTCGGAGACCCGAAGCATCACCAGAACCTGCAGAGGCCGAGTCCGCGCCATCGGTGACTGTACCTGCGCCGGCGGCGCCAGCAGATGACCGCGACTCTGACACGGAGAGCATCGGTGAGCAGATTGTCCGGCTGGAGGAGAAGTTGCGGGAGCTGCGCAAGATCGCGACCGCCAGGATCCAGACGCCGCCGAAGAAGGACGAGGTAAGGGTGCCTGTCACCACCCATAGACTACCTTCTGCTGCCACCGCTCCGCCAGTGCCCCAAAGAAGACCCCCTGTTGCTGTGAATTGCTGCACAGAGCCCACCGGACCGCTTGAGGCGGCGGTATCCACTCCAATCCATCCCACCATTATCATGCCGGGACCGGTACGGTCCACCCAAGGGTTTACCCCTAGGCCCATGGGGCCAATACCTATTAGGGGCCCCTTTACTCTGCAGCTGCCCCCTAACACCGTTATGTGGGCCCATCCTCCTGTAGAGGACTACTACAGGTCATATTTGCCAGCAGGGTCAAGTGATTATGATATGCCTCTGTAAACCAGCCTGCTAGGCCTTTTGATTTATTTCATCAATGAATGAGGGTATTAACCCTTCCAGGACAGGAGTCCTATGTTCCTGGTCGTTTGTTGCTGCTGCCAGTTCATCCACGGCTCAGTGGTAGGTGTTGACCACTGAAGTAATAAAGTCAACAAAGCCAAGTTTGTTTCCAGGACCTCCTGCCTGCTTTTGCTACCCCCGCGCCAAGTTGTGCCTGTTCCTTAGTTGCACCTTTTACCCTTCACCCCCTTTTCAGGTTGATCAGGGGTATTACAGCACTTGTTTTATATTCTACAATTTTATTGTGCAACTTCATACTAAGGAACCGTGCCCGGAGACAGACTCAAAAGAACCTGAGCCTCTGAGATTTTTGCTCTTTTAAAAGGAAATGTGCCCAGAGATGGACTCCACCGCATGAGAGCCTCTGTGATTTATTAGGAAAATAACCTTGGTACGGACTCATGTTTGTTCTTTGAGCCTCCAAGAACTTTTATACTGTTTTATCTATTGTACTGTTCTATTATGGACTTATTCATTGTCATGGACTATCCTGGTTATAATGTTACGCTGTGCCAGGTCAGCGCCCCAGTTCCATTCACTTTCCTGAAGAGAAGAGAACGACGCCCCTTGTCACCACCCTTCATCTTTGCCAATTGGACCTGATATGAATGTAAATGCAGATGAATTACATGTATGTATGCCTGCATGTCTCTTTTTTCTGTTTCAGGTAGAGATTCCAGTTGGGCGAGTCTTGATGGAGTACGAGGGCGTACTCAGCTTAAAGCAGTGGGGTATGTAGTGTACGGGGACTGTAATGCCCGTCACTACAAAAGTGTCACTTGGTGTGCTGTCGTCCCTCCTTAATTATGGGGAAGTTGGTATATGTCATCTTTATAACTTGTCATGTAATGTAATGCTATGTATTTCCCTGTTACTATGATACTTGCAAGTACAGGCCTGCTAGGGGTGTCATTCCAGCTTCTAGTCACTAGAGGGAGCTAGAGAGCCCTAGTTTATATAAGGCCCAGTCAGGGAAGTGAAGGGGAGTCTAGTTTAAGTGTCTGTCTAAAGCTGCAGCCTGTAGTCTGAAGCTGGAGCTTAGACTATGTCAGAGACAAGTCCAGGCTTGAAGCCTGCGGACCAGGAGAGGGTATGGCAGTCCCTGTAACCGGGTTCCGAATCCAAGGAGAAGGTTCCCCTCCTGAATATATATATATGCAGAAGCAGGAAGACCACTGTTCAGAAACTTCTAGAGCCTGAGGAAGCTAAGAGGGAGACAGAGGCAAAGTGCAGAGAAGCAAGAGGTACTCAAGATAACAGAGGAGGTACTTTATAAAGCTAAAACCAAGGATATACGCCAGAGTTAAGGTATTGGGCCTTGGAGAAGATTTGCTATGTTCCAGGATCAGTCAGAGATAGAGTGCAAGCTCCTGTACTGCAAGTCCTGTGTGTTTAACACTCTGTAGTCACCTTGCTCAATCTGTATTGCCTGCATCGACCGTATTGAAAAATCAACTGTATGCAAAGGAACTGTGCTTCCGTTAATGTCTCTATGAAAACTACTAAAGTTGGAGTTCTGTTTTAACATCACGGTGTTCCTCATTTATTCCTGCTATCAGCAAACGGCGTGCCACCGTTTAATTGGCACTGGCGTCACGAACATTTTCTACCATCACCTGCCTATGCAGAGAGTCAGCCGTCTCAGGTTAGTGTCATTGCACTACTACACCCAGAAACTCTATTACACACAACTTGAGTACGCTGCAAGGGTCCATCTGACCACTGATACCTGGTCTGCAAAGCACTGTCAGGGCAGGTATATCACGTACACTGCGCTGCGCATTGGGTAAACCTGCTGATAGCTGCCAAGCATGGAATGCGTGGCTCTGCAGAGGAGTTGGTGACACCGCCACGACTTGCAGGCAGGCCTGCTGCCACCTCCTCTACTCCTCCTACTCCATCCTCTTCGCTAACCTCCTCGGCTGCATCTTGCTCCACATCAACTGCACCCCCCCAGCTCCCCAGGGGCTATTCCACATCCTGGATACGACAGTGTCACGCCGTCTTGGGGTTGACTTGCCTAAAAGCAGAGAGTCACACCGGACCAGCACTCCTGTCCGCCCTGAATGCACAGGTGGATCAGTGGCTGACCCCGCACCAACTGGAGATCGGCAAAGTGGTGTGTGACAACGGAAGCAATTTGTTGGCGGCATTGAATTTGGGCAAGTTGACACATGTGCCCTGCATGGCACATGTGTTGAATCTTATCGTACAACGCTTTGTGCATAAGTACCCAGGCTTACATGACGTCCTCAAGCAGGCCAAGAAGGTGTGTGGCCATTTCAGGCATTCCTACATGGCCATGGCGCACTTTTCCGATATTCAGCTGCGAAACAACATGCCAGTGAGGCGCTTGATTTGCGACAGCCCGACACGTTGGAATTCAACACTCCTAATGTTCGACCGCCTGCTCCAACAAGAAAAAGCCGTCAACGAGTATTTGTATGACAGGGGTGCTAGGACAGCCTCTGCGGAGCTGGGTATTTTTTTGCCACGTTACTGGACGCTCATGCGCAATGCCTGTAGGCTCATGCGTCCTTTTGAGGAGGTGACAAACCTAGTCAGTCGCACCGAAAGCACCATCAGCGACATCATCCCATTTGTTTTCTTCCTGGAGCGTGCACTGAAGAGTGCTGGATCAGGCCGTAGATGAGCGTGAAGAGTAAGAGGAAGAGTTGTGGTCACCATCACCACCAGAAACAGCCTTATCAGCATTGCTTGCTCGACCTGCAGCAACGCTGGAAGAGGAGTCTGAGGAAGAGGAGTCAGAGGAGGAATGTGGCTTTGAGGAGGACAGCAGGCATTCCAGGCATTTGACAGCAGGCATTCCAGGGTGCTCGTTGTCACCTATCTGGTACCCGTGGTGTTGTACGTGCCTGGGGGGAAGAACAGACCTTCAATGAGATCAGTGAGGACGAGGAACAGGACATGAGTAGCTCGGCATCCAACATTGTGGAAATTGGGTCTTTTATGCTGTCATGCCTATTGAGGGACCCTCGTATAAAAAGGCTGAAGGAGAACGACCTGTACTGGGTGGCCACGCTACTAGACCCCTGGTATAAACAGAAAGTGGCTGAAATGTTACCGAATTACCAGAAGTCGGAAAGGATGCAGAAGTTCCAAAACAAGTTAAAAAGTATGCTTTACACAGTGTATAAGGGTGATGTCACAGCACAACGGGAATCTAACAGGGGAAGAGGTGAAAGTAATCCTCCTCCTACCACGACCACGCCGGCAAGGACAGGATGCTTTACAGACATGTTGTTGATGGAGGACATACGGAGCTTTTTAAATCCTACGCATCGCCACAGCCCTTCGGGGTCCAACCTCAGAAAACGACTCGGTCGACAGGTAGCAGACTAACTCGCCTTAACTGCAGATATCGACACTCTTAGGAGCGATGAACCCCTTGACTACTGGGTGTGCAGGCTTGACCTGTGGCCTGAGCTATCCCAATTTGCGATAGAACTTCTGGCCTGCCCCGCTTCAAGTGTCCTGTCAGAAAGGACCTTCAGCGCAGCAGGAGGTATTGTCACTGAGAAGAGAAGTCGCCAAGGTCAAAAAAGTCTAGATTACCTCACCTTTATTAAGATGAATGAGGCATGGATCCCGAAGGGACTGACAGTGGGGGATGCATTTGACTAAAAAAGGCCTGATGAGATGCCTTGTGCTAAAAATGGCCCACACGCTGCTGTATTTAATCTCTGCATGCCGGGTGACTTGCGTGACTTCTCCGCCACCAACTAGGGTTCAAGCCGCAATGTTTTAGTGCACTTTCTGCAACAATACCTAATTTTTCAGGCATGTGTACATGCCTAATTTTTCTGGCCTCTGGTGCTGCACTGTGGCTGCAAAAACAAAACAAAAAAAAGGCACATACATGTGTCAATTCCCCTTTGTGATCGTTACCTTGTTGTGGTGAAGGGGCTTGCGTATCACAATGAAGCAATCACCTCTATGAGTGTGTTGGCAATGGCAATGTTGGCACACCCCAGATGATAAGGTCGTTGCTTCATTGTGAACAGACCAAAAGCGATCGGCTGGATAATTTTGCATAGAAAAAACATTAATTTTCTTTGTGATCATCTAAGGTGATCATTAAAGCCTACTAGGCCAACAATGGGCCAACACTGCAGAATCATTGTTTTCTGGGTCACTTAACTGTCACTGAACTACCTCAGCATGACCATAGGCTTTGAAAATCCGCCATTGCCTGCAATCTCCCAAACGTGCGCACGAGCACAGTCATCACTACACCAAGATTGACGCATATTGACAACTCTTTGCGGTTGTCTAAAATCTATGCGATACACGTTCCCTGATAGGGGACGCAACAGGGATTAAACTGATAAGAATAGTACTACTTAACACACCACTCATATAGGGTGGCACAGTACATTGCACGGCGCACGCGCAGTGCCCCAAATTGGAAGTAAGAGGACCGACCAAGCATCTTTTTCCATCTCCCGGTTCCTAGAATCTATTCCATACACCGGCCCCTGATAGGGGACGTAACAGGGATTAAACTGATAGGAATAGTACTACTTAACACACCACTCATATAAGGTGGCACAGTACAATGCACGGTGCACGTGCAGTGCCCAAAATTGGAAGTAAGAGGACCGACAAACCATCTTTTTCCATCTCCCGGTTCCTAAAATCTATTCCATACACCGGCCCCTGATAGGGGACAAAACAGAGATTAAACTGGTAAGAACAGATTTTTTTAATAAAAAAAAAAGAGGACAGCCTCTGCGGAGCTGGGTATTTTTTGGCCGCGTTACTGAACGCTCATGCACAATGGCTGTAGGCTCATGCGTCCTTTTGCGGAGGTGACAAACCTGGTCAGTCAAACCCAAGGCAACATCATCGACCTCATCCCATATGCATTTTTTCTGGAGCGTGCCCTGCGAAGAGTGCTGGATCAGGCCATAGATGAGCATGAAGGGGAAGAGTTGTGGTCACCATCACCACCAGAAGCAGCCTTGTCGTCGTCGATTGCTGGACCTGCGGCAACGCAGAGAGGAGTCTGAAGAAGAGGAGTCAGAGGAGGAAGGTGGCTTTGAGGAGGTGGAAGACCAACCACAGCAGGCGTCCCAGGGGGCTTGTTGTCACCTTCCGGGGACCCTTGGTGTTGTACGTGGCTGGGTGGAGGAAGAGACCTTCAGTGACGTCAGTGAGGACAAAGAACGGGACATGGCTAGCTTGGTATCCAACCTTGTGCAAATGGGGAGTTTGCGGTTGTGCAAATGGACTGTTTGCGGTTATTTGCGGTGCGTTAAACGGGGTGTTTGGTCTGTCAGAGTTTGGTCTGTCACTGTGAAGCGGGCATAACTATTACACTACCTGATCGATACATCATACCTGATGTTTTAAAGCACGTTATTCCAAACAATTTAGGAATGTTAGGTGATTTATGCCCTTTATGGATTAAAACCTGACTCTGCGTCAACTACGTAATTTTCCATGGGAGTTTTGCCATGGATCCCCCTCCGGCATGCCACAGTCCAGGTGTTAGTCCCCTTGAAACAACTTTTCCATCACTATTGTGGCCAGAAAGAGTCCCTGTGGGTTTAAAAATTCGCCTGCCTATTGAAGTCTATGGCGGTTCGCCCGGTTCGCCCGTTCGCAAACATTTGCGGAAATTCGCGTTCGCCGTTCAGGGTGAGGGTGCTGGCGGGGTGTCATTAAACTGTGCAGGTTTTGGAGAGTGTTGTCCTGCCTCTGTTGGAACTGCTGTGTGTTCCCCTCGTCTCCCCTCCTCGGTTGCCCGAGGAACTACGTACTCTGCCGTCAGCTGGAAATTTTTGGAGCAATTTTTCCACAAGAACCTTTTGGTATTGCACCATTTTGCTCCTCCTCTCCACCACCGGAAAGAGAGATGAGAAGTTCTCTTTGCATCGGGGGGCAAGAAGGGTGAACAACCAGTAATCGGTGTTGTCCAAAATGCGTAAAACGCGTTTGTCACGGGAAAGGCAGCCTAACATAAAGTCAAAAGTGAAAAGTCAGTCCTGTGTCCCAACACGGACAATTACTTGCGCTGCTGCTGGTCCCGGAGTAGTGTGGTAGGTAATCCACACTGGATATGTGGATAATGAAAATTTTGGAACCGCGCTGCTTGAGACTATGTTCCCCGGTCAACAGTGAATGGCACAGGGCACCGGCCCCTCTCCTCTTCACCCAAAAGGATCCGATCTTCCACAGACCTCCTCCTCTACAGGGTTTAAGAAGATTGGCAGAATAGTGAAGCACCCTTTTGCAAGCTTAGTTTAAAAGGTTTTATTCTACTCACAAGAGTCGGTAGACAAAAGGCATATAACAATACTAAAACCGTCACGTTCCTGTTCCTGCCGAGCTCCAAAGCCGCCACCAAGTTACGGCCATTATTAGAAACAACCATGCCTGGTTCTAGGTTTAGTGGTGAGAGCCACAGCTCAGTCTGGTCTCTTATTCCGTGCCACAGCTCTGTGGCGGTGTGCTGTTTGTCACCTAAGCAGATCAGCTTAAGCACGGCCTGTTGACGCTTCTCCACTGCAGTGCTACGCTGCTTCCAGCTACCGACTGATGGCTGACTGGTGCTGCAAGAGGATAATTCTGAGGTGGAAGTGGAGGAGGAGGCGGAGGAGGAGAAGTGGGGGTTGGAGCCACTAACGTAGGTAGTGGCGGAAACTCTGATGGAATTAGGGCCCGCAATCTTTGGGGTCGGTAGCACCTGTGTCATCCCAGGGTACGACTTGCTCCCAGCCTCGACAACATTCACCCAGTGTGCCGTCAGAGAAATGTAATGTTCCTCGCCGAAAGCACTTGTCCATGTGTCAGTGGTTATGTGGACCTTCCTAGTAACTGCGTTGGTCAGGGCACAGGTGATGTTACGGGACACGACACACTGTGAAAAATTGTGGCGGCTGGGGACTGCGTAACGAGAAATGGCCGCCGACATCAGGCTGTGGAAGGCCTCACTGTCTACAATCCTAAATGGCAACATTTCCAGGGCCAGTAATTTGGAAAGTTGTGCATTTAGTGCTATGGCCTGTGGGTGTGTGGCTGGGTATTTGCTCTTGCGTTCAAATGCCTGATGTAGGGAGACTTGTACGCGCTGGGACACGGAAGTGGATGTGGTAGCTGATGGTGCTTGCGAAGGTCCAGGTGCAGGGCGGGAGGCATCCGGGTCTGCGCCTTCAACAGGGGATTGGCCAGCTTGTAACACAGGGGAAGACAAGGCAGTGGTGTGGCCCGCAGACACAGATTGTGGACCCAGGCATTCGGCCCACCTATTATGGTACTTTGATGCCATGTAGCGGATGCTGGTGGTGGTGAGGTTGCTAGTGTATACGCCCCGGCTGATTTTTGTATGGCACATGTTGCAAATTACTATTCTTTTGTCATCCGCACTTTCCTCAAAAAAACACCAGACTGCGGAACACCTAGCCCTTGGCAAGGAAGGAAGGAAGGAAGGAAAGGAAAGGAAAGAAGGAAAGGAAGGAAGGAAGGAAGGAAGGAAGGAAGGAAAGGAAGGAAGGAAAGGATGGAAGGAAGGAAAGGAAGGAAGGACAGGAAGGAAGGAAGGAAGGAAAGGAAGGAAGGAAGGACAGGAAGGAAGGAAAAGAAGGAAGGAAAGGAAGGGAGGAAGGAAGGAAAGAAAAGGAAGAAGGAAGGAAAGGAAGGAAGGAAAGGACGGAAGGAAGGAAGGTAGGAAGGACAGGAAAGAAGAAAGGAAAAGAAGGAAGAAAGGAAAGAAAGGAAGGAAGAAAGGAAGGAAGGAAGGAAAGGAAGGAAAGGAAGGAAGGAAGGACAGGAAGGAATGACAGGAAGGAAGGAAGGAAGAAAGGAAAGAAAGAAAGAAAGGAAGGAAGGAAGGAAAGGAAGGAAGGATGGAAGGACAGGAAGGATGGAAGGAAAGGAAGGAAAGGAAGGAAGGAAGGAAAGGAAGGAAGGGAAGAAGGAAAGGAAGGAAAGGAAGGAAAGAAGGAAAGGAAGGAAGGAAAGGACGGAAGGAAGGAAGGAAGGAAAGGAAGGAAGGAAAGGAAGGAAGGAAAGAAGGAAAGGAAGGAAGGAAAGGACGGAAGGAAGGAAAGGAAAGAAGGACAGGAAGGAAGGAAAGGAAGGAAGGGAAGAAGGAAAGGAAGGAAAGAAAGGAAGAAAAGGATGGAAGGAAGGAAAGGAAGGAAGGAAAGGAAGGAAGGGAAGAAGGAAAGGAAGAAAGAAAGGAAGGAAGGAAAGGAAGGAAAGAAGGAAAGGAAGAAAGGAAGGAAAGGACGGAAGGAAGGAAAGGAAGGAAGGACAGGAAGGAAGGAAGGAAGGAAAGGGAGGAAGGAAGGAAAGGAAGGAAAGAAGGAAAGGAAGGAAGAAAGGAAAGGATGGAAGGAAGGAAAGGAAGGAAGGACAGGAAGGACAGGAAGGAAGGAAGGAAAAAAAGGAAGGAAGTAAAGGAAGGAAGGAAGGAAGGAAGGAAAGGAAGGAAGGAAAAAAAGGAAGGAAGGAAGGAAGGAAAGGAAGGAAAAGAAGGAAAGAAAGGAAGGAAAAGAAGGAAAGAAGGAAAGAAAGGAAGGAAAAGACGGAGGGAAGGAAAGGAAGGAAAGAAGGAAAGGAAGGAAAGAAGGAAAGGAAGGAAGGACAGGAAGGACAGGAAGGAAGGAAAAGAAGGAAGGAAGGAAAGGAAGGAAAGAGGGAAGGAAGGAAAGGACGGAAGAAAGGAAAGGAAGGAAGGAAGGACAGGAAGGAAGGAAGGAAGGAAGGAAAGGAAGGAAGGAAGGAAGGGAAGAAAGAAAGGAAGGAAGGAAAGGAAGGAAGGAAAGAAGGAAAGGAAGGAAGGAAGGAAGGGAAGGAAGGGAAGAAGGAATGAAGAAAAAGAAGAAGGAAAGGAAAGAAGGAAGGAAAGGAAGGAAGGAAAGAAAGGAAGGAAGGAAAGAAAGGAAGGAAGGAAGGAAGGAAAGGAAGGAAGGAAGGAAAGGAAGGAAGGAAGGAAAGGACGGAAGGAAGGAAAGGAAGGAAGGAAGAAAAGGAAGGAAGGAAGGAAGGAAGGAAGGAAAGAAGGAAAGGACGGAAGGAAGGAAAGGAAGGAAGGACAGAAAGGAAGGAAGGAAGGAAGGAAGGAAGGAAAGGAAAGGAAGAAAGAAAGAAAGGAAAGGAAGGAAGGAAGGAAGGAAAGAAGGAAAGGAAGCAAGGAACGAAGGAAGGAAAGGAAGGAAGGAAGGACGGAAGGAAAGGAAGGAAAGAAGGAAAGGAAGGAAAGAAGGAAAGGAAGGAAGGAAGGGATGGAAGGAAGGAAAGGAAGGAAGGACAGGAAGGACAGGAAGGAAGGAAAGGAAGGAAGAAAAGAAGGAAAGGAAGGAAGGAAAGGAAGGAAGGGAAGAAGGAAGGAAGGAAATGAAGAAGGAAAGGAAGGAAGGAAGGAAAGGAAGGAAGGAAAGAAGGAAAGGAAGGAAGGAAAGGATGGAAGGAAGGAAAGGAAGGAAGGAAGGACGGAAAGGAAGAAGGAAAGGAAGGAAAGAAGGAAAGGAAGGAAGGAAGGAAAGGACGGAAGGAAGGAAAGGAAGGAAGGACAGGAAGGAAAGAAGGAAGGAAGGAAAGGAAGGAAGGAAGGAAGGAAAGGAAGGAAGGAAGGCAGGAAGGAAAGAAGGAAAGGAAGGAAAGAAGGAAGGACAGGAAGGAAAGGATGAAAGGAAGGAAAGGAAGGAAGGAAGGACGGAAAGGAAGAAGGAAAGGAAGGAAAGAAGGAAAGGAAGGAAGGACAGGAAGGAAGGAAAGGAAGGAAGGAAGGAAAGGAGGGAAGGAAAGAAGGAAAAGAAGGAAAGAAGGAAAGGAAGGAAGGAAGGAAAGGACGGAAGGAAAGGAAAAAAGGACAGGAAGAAAGGAAGGAAAGGAAGGAAGGAAAGGAAGGAAGGAAAGAAGGAAAGGAAGGAAGGGAAGAAGGAAAGAAAGAAAGGAAGGAAAGAAAGAAAGAAAGGAAGAAAGGAAAGAAGGAAAGGAAGGAAGGAAATGACGAAGGAAGGAAGGACAGGAAGGAAGGAAGGAAGGAGGGAAGGAAGGAAGGAAGGAAGGGAAGAAGGAAGAAGGAAGGAAGGAAGGAAAGGAAGGAAGGAAGGAAGGAAAGGAAAGGAAAGGAAAGGAAAGGAAAGAAAG
>NC_053394.1:335011633-335073334 GCF_905171765.1 Bufo bufo | reverse complement strand
TATCTGCACGGTAGCGTGTGTGTTAAGTTTTTCAGAATGACACTATCAGCACCTTCAATCTAAGATATCCTTTTTGGGATAGATTTAAAGTAGGCCTGATATAGCAGAAACTACTAATTTTGAGAATGGCAAATTTGGGAATAGTTTTTCAACCCAGAACAAAAACTATGCTTTTACGGTCACTAAATATAACTTGACCAGCTAAAACTGTACTGATTTGGAGGAATAGAAATGTCAGGCCTATTTTTTAGGCGCTGGGTGACAGGCTCAACTTGCCCCTGATGTAGTATATGGCCAAAAAATAACCACACTGTTGATGGTTAAATGCACTTGGGTGACACAGGCTCGGCCTGCACCTGATGTAGGATATAGCAAAAAATAGCCACACTGTTGATGGTTAAATGCACTTGGGTGACACAGGCTCAGCCTGCACCTGATGTAGTATATGGCCAAAAAATAACCACACTGTTGATGGTTAAATGCACTTGGGTGACACAGGCTCAGCCTGCACCTGATGTAGTATATGGCCAAAAAATAACCACACTGTTGATGGTTAAATGCACTTGGGTGACACAGGCTCAGCCTGCACCTGATGTAGGATATAGCAAAAAATAACCACACTATTGATGGCTAAATGCACTTGGTGGTAGCTTGTGCTGGCGCACCACAAGCCACAAAATGGCCGCCGATCACCCCAGAAAAAAGTGATATAAAAACGCTCTGGGCAGCCTAAAAAAAGTGAGCAATTCAATATCAGCACTTCAATGATCCACAGCTGGAGATCGATCACTGAATTAAGTCTTTTGGAGGAGTTAATCTGCCTAATCTCGCCCTAACGTCGCAGCAGCAACCTCTCCCTATGCTTGAATCAGCAGAGTGACATGCAGCGCTACGTGACCCAAGCTTATATAGAGGCTGGGTCACATGCTGCACTGGCCAATCACAGCCATGCCAATAGTAGGCAAGGCTGTGATGGCCTCTTGGGGCAAGTAGTATGACGCTTGTTGATTGGCTGCTTTGCAGCCTTTCAAAAAGCGCCAAGAAAGCGCCGAACACCGAACCCGGACTTTTACGAAAATGTTCGGGTTCGGGTCCGTGTCACGGACACCCCAAAATTCGGTACGAACCCGAACTATACAGTTCGGGTTCGCTCATCCCTAGTTATAAGGGAAAATAATAGCATTCTGAATACAGAATGCTTAGTAGGTGATCAATTGAGGATTAAAAAAAAATAATAATTAACTCACCTTCTCCTCTTGTTCACGTAGTTCCCGGTCTCTTCTTTACTTCTTAAAAGATGAACTACCGGCTAGGACCTGTGGTGACGTCAGATCACATGCTCCAATCACATGGTCCACGGTGATGGACCATGTGATTGGAGCATGTGATCTGACATCACCAAAGGTCCTTTAGCCCATAGCTCATCATTAAAGAAGTAAAGAAGAGACCGGGAACTACGCGAACAAGAGGAGATGGTGAGTTAATTTTTTTTTTTTTTTTTAACCCTTAATTAATCACCTACTAAGCATTCTGTATTCAGAATGCTATTATTTTCCCTTATAACCATGTTATAAGGGAAAATAATAACATCTACATAACACCTAACCCAAGCCCGAACTTCTGTGAAGAAGTTCGGGTTTGGGTACCAAACATGCGTGATTTTTCTCAAGCGAGTGCAAAACGCATTACAATGTTTTGCACTCGCGCGGAAAAATCGCGGGTGTTCCCGCAACGCACCCGCACATTTTCCCGCAAGGCCCGTGTGAAAGAGGCCTTAGTGTCTTACAGTGTAAGACACTGACAGTTCAATACAGCACAATACAGATGTATTGTGCTGTATTGAAACAGGGATCAGACCCTGTCCCATAGTGGGACAAAAAATAAAGTGAAAAAAGAAATTAAAAAAAGAAAGTAAAAAAAAAAAACTAAACGTTTCAAGTAAAAAATAAAAAAAGCACCCTTTTACCAAAATAAAGTAAGAAAAAATTGTAAATTATAGGGAAAAATAGAAAAGTAGACATATTAGGTATTGACGCGTCTGTATCGACCGGCTCTATAAAAATATCACATGATCTAACCCCTCAGGTGAACACCGTCAAAAAATATAAATAAAATCTGTGCATTATTTTTTCACCTTACATCACTAAAAGTGCAACACCAAGCGATCAAAAAGGCGTATGCCCCCCAAAATAGTCCAATCTAACCATCACCTCATCCGACAAAAAATGAGCCCTTACCTGAGAGAATCGCCCAAAAAATAAAAAAAACTATGGCTCTCAGCCTATGGAAACACTAAAACATGATTTCTTTCTGTTTCAAAAATGGTTATATTGTATGAAATGTAAAAATTTTTTTTTTAAAGTAGACATATTAGGTATCACCGCGTCCGTAACAACCTGCTCTATAAAAATACCACATGACCTAACCCCTCAGATGAACACCGTAAAAAAAAAGGTGTAGAAAAGCAATTTTTTGTCACCTTAAATCATGAAAAGTGTAATAGCAAGCGATCAAAAAGTCATACGCACCCCAAAATAGTGCCAATCAAACCGTGATCTCATCCCTCAAAAATTATACCTTACCTAAGACAATCGCCAAAAAAACTAAATAAAACTATGGCTCTCGGACTATGGAGACACTAAAACCTGATATTTTTTTTTGTTTGTTTCAAAAATAATATTATTGTGTAAAACTTAAATAAATTTTAAAAGTATATATATTAGGTATTGACACATCCATAACATCCTGCTCTATAAAAATATCCCATTACCCAACTCCTCAGATGAACACCATAAAAAAAATAAAAAAAACGGTGTAAAAAAATGGCCATTTTTGGTCACCGTAAATCGCAAAAAGTGTAATAGCAAGCGATCAAAAAGTCATATGCACCGTCATCTCATACCGAAAAAAATTTGCTTGCTCTATAAAAATACTACATGATCAAACCTGTCAGATAAACATTGTAAATGACAAAAAATGAAAACGGTGCCAAAACGTTTGTTACCTTGCCTCACAAAAAGTGTAATGTAGAGCAACCAAAAATCATATGTACCCATATTTTTCGCCCTATAAGACGCACCGGCCCATAAGACGCACCTAGGTTTTTGAGGAGGAAAATAAGAAAAAAAATATTTTTAACCAAAAGGTGTGCTTTTGGTGGGTTTGAACTCATGGCGGTCTGTGCATGACACTATTATGGGGGATCTGTGGATGATGCACTGTTATGGGGGGGATTTGTGGATGGCACTGTTATGTGGGGGATCTGTGGATGGCACTGTTATGGTGGGGGGGTCTGTGGATGGAACTGTTATGGGGTAGTGGATCTGTGGATGACATTGCTATATGTGTCATCCACAGATCCCCCCATAACAGTCCCATCCACAGATCCCCCCATCATAATGCCATCCACAGACCCCCCCCCCCCATCATAATGCCATCCACAGACCACCCCCATCATAATGCCATCCACAGATCCCCCCACCATCATAATGCCATCCACAGATCCCCCCCAACATCATAATGCCATCCCCAGATCCCCCCATCATAATGCCATCCACAGACCCCCCCCATCATTAACCCCTCCATAGATCCCTAAGGAGGGGCTGTAGTAGGCGGGGAGAGTGGCAGGGCAGTGCAGGCACTGTGCCATCCACAGACCCCCCCATCATAATGCCATCCACAGACCCCCCTCATCATAATGCCATCCACAGATCCCCCCACCATCATAATGCCATCCACAGATCCCCCCCAACATCATAATGCCATCCACAGATCCCCCCATCATAATGCCATCCACAGACCCCCCCCCCATCATTATCCCATCCATAGATCCCTAAGGAGGGGCTGTAGTAGGCGGGGAGAGCGGCGGAGCAGGCACGTGACCTCAGTGAGTTACGGCCGCCTGCAGCCCGGCCTGCCTGCTAGCGCTTACTACAGGAGATGGAGTGTGACATGTACCGGTAAGTACGGTACAGATGGGGAGCAGGGGGAGCGCAGTTTAGATTAACACTAGGTATAATACAGTACATACTGAGCGGCGGGCCAGAGTACAGTGCCTGCACTGCCCGCCGCTCTCCCCGCCTACTACAGACCCTCCTCCCTCCTCACTAATACATCACAGTCTGCGATGCTGCAGCATCACAGACTGCAATGTAAATTGCCAGCATTCGCCCCATAAGACGCAGGGGCACTTTTCCCCCACTTTTGGGGGGAAAAGTGCGTCTTATGGGGCGAAAAATACGGTACCCTAAAATAGTACCAACTAAACTGCCACCTTATCTCGTAGTTTTTTGGAGTTTCTACTCTAGGGGTGCATCAGGGGGTCTTCAAATGTGACATGGCAGCTTAAAATTATCCCAGTGAAATCTGCCTTCCAAAAACCATATAGCGTTCCTTTCCTTCTGCGCAATGCTGTGTGCCCGTACAGCAGTTTACGACCACATATGGTGTATTTCTGTAAACTACAGAATCAGGGCAATAAATATTGAGTTTTGTTTGGCTGTTAACCCTTGCTTTGTTAGTGGAAAAAAATGTATTAAAATGGAAATCTGCCAAAAAAGTGAAATTCTAAAATTTCATCTCCATTTCCCATTACCGTATTTTTCGCCCTATAAGACGCACTGGCCCATAAGACGCACCTAGGTTTTTGGGGAGGAAAATAAGAAAAAAAATATTTTTAACCAAAAGGTGTGCTGTGTGTTTGGTGGGTTTGGAACTAATGGTGGTCTGTGGATGGCACTATTACTGGAGATCTGTGGATGACGGACACTGTTATGGGGGGATCTGTGGATGACGGACACTGTTATGAGGGGATCTGTGGATGACGGACACTGTTATGGGGGGATCTGCGGATGACGGACACTGTTATGGGGGGATCTGTGGATGACGGACACTGTTATGGGGGATCTGTGGATGACGGACACTGTTATGGGGGATCTGTGGATGATGGACACTGTTATGGGGGATCTGTGGATGATGGACACTGTTATGGGGGGGATCTGTGGATGACGGACACTGTTATGGGGGGGATCTGTGGCTTGCACTGTTACAGGGGGATCTGTGGATGGCACTGTTACAGGGGGATCTGTGGATGGCACTGTTACAGGGGGGATCTGTGGATGGCACTGTTACAGGGGGGATCTGTGGGTGGCACTGTTACAGGGGGGATCTGTGTATGGCACTGTTATATATGTGCCATCCACAGACCCCTCCTCCCCATAACAGTGCCATCCACAGACCCCCCCCAGCCCATAACTGTGCCATCCACAGATCCCCCCCCCCGCCGCCGCCGCTCCGGTATACTAATATAAGATGTCTTATTCAATTAAAAGTTATTAAACATGCCCCCCAACTCCAAATAGTACCTTACATCCTAACCGCTTCTGTACAATGCCGGCAGGCAGGCCGGGCGGCCCTCACTGACGTCACTTGCCTGCGCCGCCTGCTTCATTCATAAAGTAGGCGGTGCAGGCACGTGACATCAGGGAGTTACGCTGCCGCCCGCCCGGCCTGCCTGCCTGCATTCTACAGAAGCTGTTAGGATGTAAGGTACTATTAGGAGTGAGGGGGCATGTTTAATAACTATTAATTGAATAAGACATCTTATATTAGTATACCGGAGCGGCGGGGCGGGGCTATACTACAATGACTGCACCGCCCCGCCGCTATTGCCGGCCCCCAGCTCCTCCTCCCAGTCCCTCCCCGAGTCCCCGCTCGCTCGTACATCGCAGATTGCGATGTAAAACTGCAAGCATTCGCCCCATAGGACGCAGGGGCATTTTCCCCCTATTTTGGGGGGAGAAAAAGTGCGTCTTATGGGGCGAAAAATACGGTAATTCTTGTGAAACACCTAAAGGGTTAACAAAGCTTGTTAAATCAGTTTTGAATACCTTGAGGGGTGTAGTTTCTAAAAGGGGGTCATTTTTGGGTGGTTTCTATTATGTATGCCTCACAAAGTGACTTCAGACCTAAATAGTGGGTTTAGGAAATGTTCTGAAAAATTTCAAGATTTGCTTCTAAACTTCTAAGCCTTCTAACGTCCCCAAAAAATTAAATCGCATTCACAAAATAATCCAAACATGAAGTAGACATATGGGGAATGTAAAGTAATAAATATTTTTGGCGTTATTAATATCTATTATAAAAGTAGAGAAATTGAAATTTGGAAATTTGGTAAATGTAGTATTTTATATAAATAAAAATGAAATTTTTTGACTCAATTTTACCACTGTCATGAAGTACAATATGTGATGAGAAAATTCAGAATGGCCTGGATAAGTAAAAGCGTTTTAAAGTTGTTACTACATAAAGTGACACATGTCAGATTTGCAAAAAATGGCCTGGTCCTTAAGGTGAAAAATGGCTTGGTCCTTAAGGTGTTAAATTAAAGAGAAATTGCTTTTATACTCATCAGAGTTGAATGCAAGTGCAGTATCACAGAGCAGCGGGTATCTGCAAATGGTTTGTTCTTTAATTTTATGTAATGCAATATTATGCTATGTGTTGCCATGTTATGTATAAAAACCAAGTTTAGCTGTGTATGGACGGCACACCCAGGGTTAATAATCCTAGTTCAACCCTTGCAGGGTTGGATGGTGATCTAGGATTCGCCCCCAGGTCAGTTAGTCAGTCTTTGGAGAGTTTGTGGAGAGAGGAAGATGCGCCTTATGCGCCTTCTCCTCAGGCTTCGAGTTTCAAAGACTAACAGATCTCTGTGTGATTTACTGCAAGATCTACAGAAAGACAAAGGAGAGAGAGAGGAAGATGAATGAGAGCTTAGCATCCCCTTTGCTGCAATGGGGACATTGCTAAGACACCCTTCACACTTTGACACAACCTCACTTGGCGTGCCTTAAAACCCTATATTCCACAATGGACACTACAGCCATTATTGCAAGAGAACTATTGTCCACCATAGGTTCTGTTGAAATAGATTTTAGCAAGATAAAAAAAAGGAAAGAGGGCTATAGCTCCCAACTAAAGATGAGCGAATCGAAGTTGACGAAGTGGAATTAGATCAAAATTTCATGAAAATTTTTATTCGTACCGAATCTGAATTTCCTCACGCTTCGTGGGAACGAATCGCATTTTTTCTAAAATGGCTGCTGCACATGTTAGGAAATGGAGCAAGGAACTGTGTGTCATGGTGGGGAGTGGGGGAAACCCCCCACTATACAATGAGGAGCAGGCGGAATAGCAACTAGGCCTGGGAGATAGGATAAGGTAGCAGGTCACCTCCTATTGCTTCCCTAATCCTCGCCCTGACTCCTCACCATATGAGCAGACCTAGATAGTAGGATGGCTCATGCCCAGGAACCTCAGACCCTGAGTCGCCCTGATAATCCCTCAAATAGAGAAAGGACTGAAACGACCTGTTCATCCCAGACACGGATGAACAGGAGTCTAACCGGCCAAGCTGCAAGGAAAGGGACAGGCAATGCACAGCAACAGAATCAGCAGGTAAGAGCCCAGAAACAACATGAACTTACCTGCCACGGCAACAACGACAATCGGAGCCCCATGCGGACAGGATGCATGGCGGCCCCCAACAGAGCAGCACACTGACTTGTGGTTCCCCCTCCGAGGAACCCTGAGACACCCTTCCGGAAAACACACAGGGAACATGTCTAGCAAACATGCTGGATTACAGACACCAACAGACCAGACATGTAACAACCACTAGACAAGACAACAACCACCCATGCATAAACATCCCCAAACATATGCAAGGGTAGTGAAAGGAAGGTAGACATCGAGATGAGATAGATGACATCGGAGAGACATCGATGTCCCACTAGGTAGCCCTCAAGAACTGGGCAGATAAAACACCCAGGAAAGCAGCAAAGCTCCAGCACCTGGAAGCCACAGGTGATAAAACCCAAGTGGCCACACCCAGCCAGGAAGTTAACCCCTCCAGCACCAGACTGGGAAGGAACCAGGAGAAGGGGAGCAAAGCCCATAAATGCTGCGACAACGCGTTGCCCCTGGCAACCAGCATATAGGCTAATGTGTCACGTCGCAAAACAAAGACCGTGACACTCTGGGAACGAGGGATCACCCACAATGCCATGCATGCAGACAATAAGAAGCCAGCCAGTCCTGTGATGTCACAGCCCTATAAATAGCCTCAGCCATCTTGGATTCAGCAATTTTCCAGTGTACTTAGTTCAGGGACAGACTTCAGCAGGCACTAGGGACAGTGGTAGAAAAGACTTTAAAACTTTTATTTTGCTGTATAGAAGTTAAGGGAAAGGATATGGAGGAACCATTCCACAGTATTGAAGCAGTAGGGGAGTTTACAGCCTGGGTAATAGGAATAGAGATGTCCCGAACTATTCGCAGACGAACAGTTCCCGGCGAACATCGCTTGTTCGCGTTCGCCACAGCGGGCAAACATATGCAATGTTCGGTCCGCCCTCTATACGTAATCATTGAGCAAACTTTGACACTGTACCTCACAGTCAGCAGACACATTCCAGCCAATCAGCATACCCTCCCTCCCAGACCCTCCCACCTCCTATCAAAAAGAAAGGACAGCATCCATCTTAGATTCATTCTGAAGCTGCAGTGTTAGTGAGAGCAGGGAGAGTGCTGCTGCTGCTGAATTAATAGGGAAATCGTTAGCTAGGCCAGTGTTCTGTGTCCACTCCAGTCCTCAAAGACTCATCTGATCTGCTGTAAGGACAGTACATCAGACTGCTTTTTTTTTTTATATATATATATACAGTACAGACCAAAAGTTTGGACACACCTTCTCATTCCAAGAGTTTTCTTTATTTTCATGAAGGCATCAAAACTATGAATTAACACATGTGGAATTATATACATAACAAACAAGTGTTAAACAACTGAAAATATGTCATATTTAGAGTTGAGCGAACACCTAGATGTTCGGGTTCGAGAAGTTCGGCCGAACTTCCCGGAAATGTTCGGGATCGGGATCCGAACTCGACCCGAACTTCGCCCCGAACCCGAACCCCATTGAAGTCAATGGGGACCCGAACTTTTTTCGGCACTAAAAAGGCTGTAAAATAGCCCAGGAAAGGGCTAAAGGGCTGCAAAAGGCAGCAAAATGTAGGTAAATCCCCTGCAAACAAATGTGGATAGGGAAATTAATTAAAATTAAAATAAATTAAAATTAACCAATATCAATTGGAGAGAGGTCTCATGGCAGAGAATCAGGCTTCATGTCATAGCAGAGAATCAGGCTTCACGTCACCCACCACTGGAACAGGCCATTGTCAGATATTTAGGCCCCGGCACCCAGACAGAGGAGAGAGGTCCCATAGCAGAGAATCAGGCTTTATGTCACCCACCACTGGAACAGGCCATTGTCAGATATTTTTAGGCCCCAGCACCCAGACAGAGGAGAGAGGTCCCATAGCAGAGAATCAGGCTTCATGTCATAGCAGAGAATCAGGCTTCAAGCCATAGCAGAGAATCAGGCTTCATGTCATAGCAGAGAATCAGGCTTCAAGTCACCCAACACTGGAACAGGCCATTGTCAGATATTTAGGCCCCGGCACCCAGACAGAGGAGAGAGGTCCCATAGCAGAGAATCAGGCTTCAGGGCATAGCAGAGAATCAGGCTTCATGTCACCCACCACTGGAACAGGCCATTGTCAGATATTTTTAGGCCCCGGCACCCAGACAGAGGAGAGAGGTCCCATAGCAGAGAATCAGGCTTCATGTCATATCAGAGAATCAGGTTTCAAGTCATAGCAGAGAATCAGGCTTCATGTCATAGCAGAGAATCAGGCTTCACGTCACCAAACACTGGAACAGGCCATTGTCAGATATTTAGGCCCCGGCACCCAGACAGAGGAGAGAGGTCCCATAGCAGAGAATCAGGCTTCATGTCACCCACCACTGGAACAGGCCACTGTCAGATATTTTTAGGCCCCGGCACACAGACAGAGGAGAGAGGTCCCATAGCAGAGATTCAGGCTTCATGTCAATGCAGAGAATCAGGCTTCATGTCACCCAACACTGGAACAGGCCACTGTCAGATATTTTTATGCCCCGGCACCCAGACAGAGGAGAGGTTCATTCAACTTTGGGTTGCCCCGCAATATAATGGTAAAATGAAAATAAAAAAAGGATTGAATGAAGAAGTGCCCTGGAGTACAATAATATATGGTTAAAGGGAGTTAGTTATAAATGTCTAATCTGCACAAGGGATGGACAGGTCCTGTGGGATCCATACCTGGTTCATTTTTATGAACGTCAGCTTGTCCACATTGGCTGTAGACAGGCGGCTGCGTTTGTCTGTAATGACGACCCCTGCCGTGCTGAATACACGTTCAGACAAAACGCTGGCTGCCGGGCAGGCCAGCACCTCCAAGGCATAAAAGGCTAGCTCTGGCCACGTGGACAATTTGGAGACCCAGAAGTTGAATGGGGCTGAACCATCAGTCAGTACGTGGAGGGGTGTGCACACGTACTGTTCCACCATGTTAGTGAAATGTTGCCTCTTGCTAACACGTTCCGTATCAGGTGGTGGTGCACTTAGCTGTGGCGTGGTGACAAAACTTTTCCACATCTCTGCCATGCTAACCCTGCCCTCAGAGGAGCTGGCCGTGACACAGCTGCGTTGGCGACCTCTTGCTCCTCCTCTGCCTTCGCCTTGGGCTTCCACTTGTTCCCATATGACATTTGGGAATGCTCTCAGTAGCGTGTCTACCAACATGCGCTTGTACTCGCGCATCTTCCTATCACGCTCCAGTGCAGTACATTGTCTTTGTACCGGGGATCCAGCAGGGTGGCAACCCAGTAGTCCGCACACGTTAAAATGTGGGCAACTCTGCTGTCGTTGCGCAGGCACTGCAGCATGTAGTCGCTCATGTGTGCCAGGCTGCCTAGAGGTAAGGACAAGCTGTCCTCTGTGGGAGGCGTATCGTCATCGTCCTGCGTTTCCCCCCAGCCACGCACCAGTGATGGGCCCGAGCTGCGTTGGGTGCCACCCCGCTGTGAACATGCTTCATCCTCATCCTCCTCCACCTCCTCCTCATCCTCGTCCTCCAGTAGTGGGCCCTGGCTGGCCACATTTGTACCTGGCCTCTGCTGTTGCAAAAAACCTCCCTTTGAGTCACTTCGAAGAGACTGGCCTGAAAGTGCTAAAAATGACCCCTCTTCCTCCTCCTCCTGGGCTTCCTCCTCTTCCATCATCGCCCTAAGTGTTTTCTCAAGGAGACATAGAAGTGGTATTGTAACGCTGATAAAGGCGTCATCGCCACTGGCCATGTTGGTGGAGTACTCGAAACAGCGCAACAGGGCACACAGGTCTCGCATGGAGGCCCAGTCATTGGTGGTGAAGTGGTGCTGTTCCGCAGTGCGACTGACCCGTGCGTGCTGCAGCTGAAACTCCACTATGGCCTGCTGCTGCTCGCACAGTCTGTCCAGCATGTGCAAGGTTGAGTTCCACCTGGTGGGCACGTCGCATATGAGGTGGTGAGCGGGAAGGCCGAAGTTACGCTGTAGCGCAGACAGGCGAGCAGCGGCAGGATGTGAACGCCGGAAGCGCGCACAGACGGCTCGCACTTTATGCAGCAGCTCTGACATGTCGGGGTAGTTGTGAATGAACTTCTGCACCACCAAATTCAGCACATGCGCCAGGCAAGGAATGTGCGTCAAACCGGCTAGTCCCAGAGCTGCAACGAGATTTCGCCCATTATCGCACACCACCAGACCGGGCTTGAGACTCACCGGCAGCAACCACTCGTCGGTCTATACCCCGCCACAACTCCTGTGCGGTGTGGGGCCTGTCCCCCAAACATATGAGTTTCAGAATGGCCTGCTGACGTTTACCACGGGCTGTGCTGAAGTTGGTGGTGAAGGTGTGTGGCTGACTGGATGAGCAGGTGGAAGAAGAGGAGGAGGAAGTCGAGTAGGAGGAGGAGGCAACAGGAGGCAAAGAATGTTGCCCTGAGATCCTTGGCGGCGGAAGGACGTGCGCCAAACAGCTCTCCGCCTGGGGCCCAGCCGCCACTACATTTACCCAGTGTGCAGTTAGGGAGATATAGCGTCCCTGGCCGTGCTTACTGGTCCACGTATCTGTGGTCAGGTGGACCTTGCCACAGATGGCGTTGCGCAGTGCACACTTGATTTTATCGGATATTTGGTTGTGCAGGGAAGGCACGGCTCTCTTGGAGAAGTAGTGGCGGCTGGGAACAACATACTGTGGGACAGCAAGCGACATGAGCTGTTTGAAGCTGTCTGTGTCCACCAGCCTGAATGACAGCATTTCATAGGCCAGTAGTTTAGAAATGCTGGCATTCAGGGCCAGGGATCGAGGGTGGCTAGGTGGGAATTTACGCTTTCTTTCAAATGTTTGTGAGATGGAGAGCTGAACGCTGCCGTGTGACATGGTTGAGATGCTTGGTGACGGAGGTGGTGGTGTTGGTGGTACATCCTCTGTTTGCTGGGCGGCAGGTGCCAACGTTCCTCCAGAGGTGGAGGAAGAGGCCGAGGCGGCGGCAGCAGCAGAAGAAGTAGCAGGGGGAGCCTGAGTGAGTTCCTTGTTTTTAAGGTCTTTACTCCACTGCAGTTCATGCTTTGCATGCAGGTGCCTGGTCATGCAGGTTGTGCTAAGGTTCAGAACGTTAATGCCTCGCTTCAGGCTCTGATGGCACAGCGTGCAAACCACTCGGGTCTTGTCGTCAGCACATTGTTTGAAGAACTGCCACGCCAGGGAACTCCTTTAAGCTGCCTTTGGGGTGCTCGGTCCCAGATGGCGGTGGCCAGTAGCAGACGGACTCTCTTGGCGGCGGGTGTTCTGCTTTTGCCCACTGCTCCCTCTTTTGCTATGCTGTTGGCTTGGTCTCACCACTGCCTCTTCCTCCGAATTCTGAAAGTCAGTGGCACGACCTTCATTCCATGTGGGGTCTAGGACCTCATCGTCCCCTGCATCGTCTTCCACCCAGTCTTCCTCCCTGACCTCCTGTTCAGTCTGCACACTGCAGAAAGACGCATCAGTTGGCACCTGTGTTTCGTCATCATCAGAGACGTGCTGAGGTGGTATTCCCATGTCCTCATTATCAGGAAACATAAGTGGTTGTGCGTCAGTGGATTCTATGTCTTCCACCGCTGGGGAAGGGCTAGGTGGATACCCTTGGGAAACCCTGCCAGCAGAGTCTTCAAACAGCATAAGAGACTGCTGCATAACTTGAGGCTCAGACAGTTTCCCTGATATGCATGGGGGTGATGTGACAGACTGATGGGCTTGGTTTTCAGGCGCCATCTGTGCGCTTTCTGCAGAAGACTGGGTGGGAGATAATGTGAACGTGCTGGATCCACTGTCGGCCACCCAATTGACTAATGCCTGTACCTGCTCAGGCCTTACCAACCTTAGAACGACATTGGGCCCCACCAAATATCGCTGTAAATTCTGGCGGCTACTGGGACCTGAGGTAGTTGGTTCACTAGGACGTGTGGCTGTGGCAGAACGGCTACGTCCTCTCCCAGCACCAGAGGGTCCACTAACACCACCACGACCATGTCCGCGTCCCTTACTAGATGTTTTCCTCATTGTTACCGTTCACCACAATAAGAAAAAAATTATTTGGCCCAATGTATTGAATTCAAATTCAGGCCTTTTTTTACAGGCACCTAACACTATCTGGCTATCTATTTAGGTACCGTATTACACTAATACAGGCACAGCAGTAACGACAGATTTAGCTGAATATAAATTGTAGGCCTAGTATTTAGGCCCTGGATGACAGGTATCCCTTTTACAGACAGAATTAGACTTGGAAATGCACGGTAGCGTGTGAAGTTATTGAGGATGACCCTATCAGCACCTTCAATCTAATATACCCTTTTATGGATAGATTTAAACTTGGCATGATACAGCAGAAAACAATTATTTAGGGAATTGCTAAGTTGGGAATTGTATTCAACCCAGAACAAAAACTGTGCTTCGGCAGACAGCAGACAGTATTACAATTGGCTAGCCACAGCTGAAACACCAGATTTAGGGTACTGCTATTTTGGCAATTGTATTTTACCCCTCAATAAAATAGCAAGCACAGCCAAGCCCCTGATGTAGGATATAGCAAAAAAAAAAACACACTATTGATGGTTAAAAATGGACTTGGTGGCAACTTGTGCTGGCGCACCACAAGACACAAAATGGCCGCCGATCACCCCAGAAAAAAGTGAATGAAAAACGCTCTGGGCAGCTTTAAAACAGTGAGCAGAGGTTGTATGATACACAGCTGTATATCGATCACTTCAGTAAGTAAATCACTGCCTAATCTCGCCCTAACAGCAGCAGCTGCATCCTATCCCTACACTGATCAGAGCAGAGTGACGTGCGGCGCTACGTGACTCCAGCTTAAATAGAGGCTGGGTCACATGCTGCACTGGCCAATCACAGCCATGCCAATACTAGTCATGGCTGTGATGGCCTCTTGGGGCAAGTAGTATGACGCTTGTTGATTGGCTGCTTTGCAGCTTTTCAAAAAGCGTCAAGAAAGCGCCGAACACCGAACCCGAACCCAGACTTTTACGAAAATGTTCGGGTTCGGGTCCGTGTCACGGACACCCCAAAATTCGGTACGAACCCGAACTATACAGTTCAGGTTCGCTCATCCCTAGTCATATTCTAGGTTCTTCAAAGTAGCCACCTTTTGCTTTGATTACTGCTTTGCACACTCTTGGCATTCTCTTGATGAGCTTCAAGAGGTAGTCCCCTGAAATGGTCTTCCAACAGTCTTGAAGGAGTTCCCAGAGATGCTTAGCACTTGTTGGCCCTTTTGCCTTCACTCAGATAAAAAAGGAATACAATTTTTCCTCTTTAATATAATTGCAGTTGCCTGCCAGTGTGTGTCAGGCCCACAGAGTGTACTGTGCCCACTGCCAGTGCCCACCACTCATATCTGGTGGCACAGTAGCTTGCAGATAAAAAAGTAATAACATTTTTTCTCTGTAATATAATTGCAGTTGCATGCCAGTGTGTGTCAGGCCCACAGAGTGTACTGTGCCCACTGCCAGTGCCCACCACTCATATCTGGTGGCACAGTAGCTTGCAGATAAAACAGTAATACAATTTTTTCTCTGTAATATAATTGCAGTTGCCTGCCAGTGTGTGTCAGGCCCACAGAGTGTACTGTGCCCACTGCCTGTGCCCACCACTCATATCTGGTGGCACAGTAGCTTGCAGATAAAAAAGTATTAAATTTTTTTCTCTGTAATATAATTGCAGTTGCCTGACAGTGTGTGTCAGGCCCACAGAGTGTACTGTGCCCACTGCCAGTGCCCACCACTCATATCTGGTCGCACAGTAGCTTGCAGATAAAAAAGTAATACAATTTTTTCTTTGTAATATAATTGCAGTTGCCTGCCAGTGTGTGTCAGGCCCACAGAGTGTACTGTGCCCACTGCCAGTGCCCACCACTCATATCTGGTCGCACAGTAGCTTGCAGATAAAAAAGTAATACAATTTTTTCTTTGTAATATAATTGCAGTTGCCTGCCAGTGTGTGTCAGGCCCACAGAGTGTACTGTGCCCACTGCCAGTGCCCACCACTCATATCTGGTGCCACAGTAGCTTGCAGATAAAACAGTAATACAATTTTTTCTTTGTAATATAATTGCAGTTGCCTGCCAGTGTGTGTCAGGCCCACAGAGTGTACTGTGCCCACTATCAGTGCCCACCACTCATATCTGGTGGCACAGTAGCTTGCAGATAAAACAGTAATACAATTTTTTCTCTGTAATATAATTGCAGTTGCCTGCCAGTGTGTGTCAGGCCCACAGAGTGTACTGTGCCCACTGCCAGTGCCCACTACTCATATCTGGTGGCACAGTAGCTTGCAAAAAAAAAAGTAATCATCTTTTTTCTCTGTAATATAATTGCAGTTGCCTGCCAGTGTGTGTCAGGCCCACAGAGTGTACTGTGCCCACTGCCAGTGCCTACCACTCATATCTGGTGAGACAGTAGCTTGCAGATAAAAAAAGTAATACAATTTTTTCTCTGTAATATAATTGCAGTTGCCTGCCAGTGTGTGTCAGGCCCACAGAGTGTACTGTGCCCACTGCCAGTGCCCACCACTCATATCTGGTGGCACAGTAGCTTGCAGATAAAACAGTAATACAATTTTTTCTCTGTAATATTATTGCAGTTGCCTGCCAGTGTGTGTCAGGCCCACAGAGTGTACTGTGCCCACTGCCAGTGCCCACCACTCATATCTGGTGGCACAGTAGCTTGCAGATAAAACAGTAATACAATTTTTTGTGTGTGCTTTGCAGCCTTTCAAAAAGCGTCAAGAAAGCGCCGAACACCGAACCCGAACCCAGACTTTTACGAAAATGTTCGGGTTCGGGTCCGTGTCACGGACACCCCAAAATTCGGTACGAACCCGAACTATACAGTTCAGGTTCGCTCATCCCTAGTCATATTCTAGGTTCTTCAAAGTAGCCACCTTTTGCTTTGATTACTGCTTTGCACACTCTTGGCATTCTCTTGATGAGCTTCAAGAGGTAGTCCCCTGAAATGGTACTGTGCCCACTGCCAGTGCCCACCACTCATATCTGGTGGCACAGTAGCTTGCAGATAAAACAGTAATACAATTTTTTCTCTGTAATATTATTGCAGTTGCCTGCCAGTGTGTGTCAGGCCCACAGAGTGTACTGTGCCCACTGCCAGTGCCCACCACTCATATCTGGTGGCACAGTAGCTTGCAGATAAAAAAGTGATACATTTTTTTCTCTGTAATATAATTGCAGTTGCCTGCCAGTGTGTGTCAGGCCCACAGAGTGTACTGTGCCCACTGCCAGTGCCCACTACTCATATCTGGTGGCACAGTAGCTTGCAGATAAAAGAGTAATAAAAATTTTTCTCTGTAATATAATTGCAGTTGCCTGCCAGTGTGTGTCAGGCCCACAGAGTGTACTGTGCCCACTGCCCACCACGGATATCGGGTGGCACAGTACCTTGCACGCATAGTACCACTAATCTAAAAAAAAATGACAGGCAGAGGCAGGCCACCCCGCAGGGGCCGTCGTGGTCGTGGTGCTGTGATTTCCTTTGGCCCTAGAATAATGCCCAGTGTTCAGAGGCCACGTACCCTGAACTCAAAAAGTTCTAAGGGCATAGTTGACTGGCTAACACAGGACACCCAATCTTCTACAGCTTCCGCTTGGGACCTTGACGCACCATCCTCCTCCAGTTCAGCTTCGGGCACCTCTCAAGTTACCACTCGCCCACCTGCCGCCACCACCAACACTAGCACCACAGCCACTTTACTTGATCTGTCAGAGGAGTTATTTACACATCAGTTGGAAGAAATGAGTGATGCGCAACCATTATTGCCAGAGGATGTAGATAACAGGGATATGTCTCAGTCAGGCAGCATTACACACATGGACGTACGGTGTGATGATGATGATGTTGTACCCGCTGCTGCTTCCTTTGCTGAGTTGTCAGATACAAGTGAAGCGGTTGATGATGACGATGTGTCCGTGGATGTCACGTGGGTGCCCGTTCGAAGAGAAGAAGAACAGGGGGAAAGTTCAGATGGGGAGACAGAGAGGAGGAGGAGACGAGTTGGAAGCAGGGGGAGGTCGTCGCAAGGAGCTAGTGGCACAGTCAGACAGCATGTATCGGCACCCGGGGTCAGCCAGACAGCATGCCAATCAACGCATGCTGTTGCCACCACCAGAATGCCGTCATTGCAAAGCTCAGCAGTGTGGCATTTTTTTTGTGTGTCTGCCTCTGATAACAGCGATGCCATTTGCAACCTGTGCCAAAAGAAACTGAGTCGTGGGAAGTCCAACACCCACCTAGGTACAACTGCTTTGCGAAGGCACATGATCTCACATCACAAATGCCTATGGGATCAACACATGATGAGTACAAGCAGCACACAAACTCAAAGCCACCATCCTCCTCCTGGTCCAGCATCTTCAGCCACGTCAACCACTGCTGTCCTCCTTGCCCCCTCTCAACCACCCGCCACTCCGCCTTCACCTTCAGCAGTTCTTGCTCATCTGCCCACAGTCAGGTGTCTGTCAAGGAAATGTTTGAGCGTAAGAAGCCAATGTCACAGAGTCACCCCCTTGCCCGGCGTCTGACAGCTGGCTTGTCGGAACTCTTAGCCCGCCAGCTTTTACCATACAAGCTGGTGGAGTCTGAGGCTTTCAAAAAATTTGTAGCTATTCACCGCAGTGGAAGGTACCCAACCTGTACTCTATTGTGGAAAAGGAAGTCATGTCATGTCTGGCACACAGTGTTTGGGCAAGGGTCCATCTGACCACTGATACCTGGTCTGCAAAGCACTGTCAGGGCAGGTATATCACGTACACTGCGCTGCGCATTGGGTAAACCTGCTGATAGCTGCCAAGCATGGAATGCGTGGCTCTGCAGAGGAGTTGGTGACACCGCCACGACTTGCAGGCAGGCCTGCTGCCACCTCCTCTACTCCTCCTACTCCATCCTCTTCGCTAACCTCCTCGGCTGAGTCCTCTTCTGCTGCTGAATCTTGCTCCACATCAACTGCACCCCCCCAGCTCCCCAGGGGCTATTCCACATCCCGGATACGACAGTGTCACGCCGTCTTGGGGTTGACTTGCCTAAAAGCAGAGAGTCACACCAGACCAGCACTCCTGTCCGCCCTGAATGCACAGGTGGATCAGTGGCTGACCCCGCACCAACTGGAGATCGGCAAAGTGGTGTGTGACAACGGAAGCAATTTGTTGGCGGCATTGAATTTGGGCAAGTTGACACATGTGCCGTGCATGGCACATGTGTTGAATCTCATCGTACAACGCTTTGTGCATAAGTACCCAGGCTTACAGGACGTCCTCAAGCAGGCCAAGAAGGTGTGTGGCCATTTCAGGCATTCCTACATGGCCATGGCGCACTTTACCGATATTCAGCGGCGAAACAACATGCCAGTGAGGCGCTTGATTTGCGACAGCCCGACACGTTGGAATTCAACACTCCTAATGTTCGACCACCTGCTCCAACAAGAAAAAGCCATCAACGAGTATTTGTATGACAGGGGTGCTAGGACAGCCTCTGCGGAGCTGGGTATTTTTTTGCCACGTTACTGGACGCTCATGCGCAATGCCTGTAGGCTCATGCGTCCTTTTGAGGATGTGACAAACCTAGTCAGTCGCACCGAAAGCACCATCAGCGACATCATCCCATTTGTTTTCTTCCTGGAGCGTGCCCTGAAGAGTGCTGGATCAGGCCGTAGATGAGCGTGAAGAGTAAGAGGAAGAGTTGTGGTCACCATCACCACCAGAAACAGCCTTATCAGCATTGCTTGCTCGACCTGCAGCAACGCTGGAAGAGGAGTCTGAGGAAGAGGAGTCAGAGGAGGAATGTGGCTTTGAGGAGGACAGCAGGCATTCCAGGCATTTGACAGCAGGCATTCCAGGGTGCTCGTTGTCACCTATCTGGTACCCGTGGTGTTGTACGTGCCTGGGGGGAAGAACAGACCTTCAATGAGATCAGTGAGGACGAGGAACAGGACATGAGTAGCTCGGCATCCAACCTTGTGGAAATTGGGTCTTTCATGCTGTCATGCCTATTGAGGGACCCTCGTATAAAAAGGCTGAAGGAGAACGACCTGTGCTGGGTGGCCACGCTACTAGACCCCCGATATAAACAGAAAGTGGCTGAAATGTTACCGAATTACCAGAAGTCGGAAAGGATGCAGAAGTTCCAAAACAAGTTAAAAAGTATGCTTTACACAGTGTATAAGGGTGATGTCACAGCACAACGGGAATCTAACAGGGGAAGAGGTGAAAGTAATCCTCCTCCTACCACGACCACGCCGGCAAGGACAGGACGCTTTACAGACGTGTTGTTGATGGAGGACATGCGGAGCTTTTTAAATCCTACGCATCGCCACAGCCCTTCGGGGTCCACCCTCAGAGAACGACTCGGTCGACAGGTAGCAGACTAACTCGCCTTAACTGCAGATATCGACACTCTTAGGAGCGATGAACCCCTTGACTACTGGGTGTGCAGGCTTGACCTGTGGCCTGAGCTATCCCAATTTGCGATAGAACTTCTGGCCTGCCCCGCTTCAAGTGTCCTGTCAGAAAGGACCTTCAGCGCAGCAGGAGGTATTGTCACTGAGAAGAGAAGTCGCCAAGGTCAAAAAAGTCTAGATTACCTCACCTTTATTAAGATGAATGAGGCATGGATCCCGAAGGGACTGACAGTGGGGGATGCATTTGACTAAAAAAGGCCTGATGAGATGCCTTGTGCTAAAAATGGCCCACACGCTGCTGTATTTAATCTTTGCATGCCGGGTGACTTGCGTGACTTCTCCGCCACCAACTAGGGTTCAAGCCGCAATGTTTTAGTGCACTTTCTGCAACAATACCTAATTTTTCAGGCATGTGTACATGCCTAATTTTTCTGGCCTCTGGTGCTGCACTGTGGCTGCAAAAACAAAACAAAAAAAGGCACATACATGTGTCAATTCCCCTTTGTGATCGTTACCTTGTTGTGGTGAAGGGGCTTGCGTATCACAATGAAGCGATCACCTCTATGAGTGTGTTGGCAATGGCAATGTTGGCACACCCCAGATGATAAGGTCGTTGCTTCATTGTGAACAGACCAATAGCGATCGCTGGATAATTTTGCATAGAAAAAACATTAATTTTCTTTGTGATCATCTAAGGTGATCATTAAAGCCTACTAGGCCAACAATGGCCCACACTGCAGAATCATTGTTTTCTGCGTCACTTAACTGTCACTGAAGTACCTCAGCACGACCATAGGCTTTGAAAAACCGCCATCGCCTGCAATCTCCCAAACGTGCGCACGAGCACAGTCATCCCTACACCAAGATTGATGCATATTGACAACTCTTTGCGGTTGTCTAAAATCTATTCGATACACGTTCCCTGATAGGGGACGCAACAGGGATTAAACTGATAAGAATAGTACTACTTAACACACCACTCATATAGGGTGGCACAGTACATTGCACGGCGCACGCGCAGTGCCCCAAATTGGAAGTAAGAGGACCAACCAAGCATCTTTTTCCATCTCCCGGTTCCTAAAATCTATTCCATACACCGGCCCCTGATAGGGGACGTAACAGGGATTAAACTGATAGGAATAGTACTACTTAACACACCACTCACGTGCAGTGCCCAAAATTGGAAGTAAGAGGACCGACCAACCATCTTTTTCCATCTCCCGGTTCCTAAAATCTATTCCATACACCGGCCCCTGATAGGGGACAAAACAGAGATTAAACTGGTAAGAACAGATTTTTTTAATTAAAAAAAAAAGAGGACAGCCTCTGCGGAGCTGGGTATTTTTTGGCCGCGTTACTGAACGCTCATGCACAATGGCTGTAGGCTCATGTGTCCTTTTGCGGAGGTGACAAACCTGGTCAGTCAAACCCAAGGCAACATCATCGACCTCATCCCATATGCATTTTTTCTGGAGCGTGCCCTGCGAAGAGTGCTGGATCAGGCCGTAGATGAGCATGAAGGGGAAGAGTTGTGGTCACCATCACCACCAGAAGCAGCCTTGTCGTCGTCGATTGCTGGACCTGCGGCAACGCAGAGAGAGGAGTCTGAAGAAGAGGAGTCAGAGGAGGAAGGTGGCTTTGAGGAGGTGGAAGACCAACCACAGCAGGCGTCCCAGGGGGCTTGTTGTCACCTTCCGGGGACCCTTGGTGTTGTACGTGGCTGGGTGGAGGAAGAGACCTTCAGTGACGTCAGTGAGGACAAAGAACAGGACATGGCTAGCTTGGTATCCAACCTTGTGCAAATGGGGAGTTTGCGGTTGTGCAAATGGACTGTTTGCGGTTATTTGCGGTGCGTTAAACGGGGTGTTTGGTCTGTCAGAGTTTGGTCTGTCACTGTGAAGCGGGCATAACTATTACACTACCTGATAGATACATCATACCTGATGTTTTAAAGCACGTTATTCCAAACAATTTAGGAATGTTAGGTGATTTATGCCCTTTATGGATTAAAACCCGACTCTGCGTCAACTACGTAATTTTCCATGGGAGTTTTGCCATGGATCCCCCTCCGGCATGCCACAGTCCAGGTGTTAGTCCCCTTGAAACAACTTTTCCATCACTATTGTGGCCAGAAAGAGTCCCTGTGGGTTTTAAAATTCGCCTGCCTATTGAAGTCTATGGCGGTTCGCCCCGTTCGCCCGTTCGCAAACATTTGCGGAAATTCGCGTTCGCCGTTCAGGGTGAGGGTGCTGGCGGGGTGTCATTAAACTGTGCAGGTTTTGGAGAGTGTTGTCCTGCCTCTGTTGGAACTGCTGTGTGTTCCCCTCGTCTCCCCTCCTCAGTTGCCCGAGGAACTACGTACTCTGCCGTCAGCTGGAAATTTTTGGAGCAATTTTTCCACAAGAACCTTTTGGTATTGCACCATTTTGCTCCTCCTCTCCACCACCGGAAAGAGAGATGAGAAGTTCTCTTTGTATCGGGGTGCAAGAAGGGTGAACAACCAGTAATCGGTGTTGTCCAAAATGCGTAAAACGCGTTTGTCACGGGAAAGGCAGCCTAACATAAAGTCAGCCATGTGTGCCAGAGTCCCAACAGGCAAGACTTTGCTGTCGTCATCAGGGGGATGACTCTCAATCTAATCGTCCTCTTCCTCCTCTTCTGCCCATCCACGCTGAACAGATGGGATTAAACTTCCATGGGTACTACCCTCTGTAGAGGAGGCAACCGTCTCCTGCTCCTCCTCCTCCTATCATCATCATCCAATTTGCGTTGAGAAGACGAACTGATGGTGGTCAGGCTATCACTCTGTGTAATGTCTTCCCCCATTTCCACCTTAATTGTGAGCAGCGAGCGTTTGAGTAGACACAAAAGTGGAATGGTGATGCTGATAATAGCGTTATCGCCGCTCACCATCTGTGTTGATTCCTGTCGGTAACTTGCAGAAATGGGCACACACGCGGCGCACCTTAACCAATAGCTCAGGCAAATTGGGTAGGTGTTAATAAACCGCTGAACCACTACGTTATAGACGTGGGCTAGGCATGGGATGTGTGTGAGCTTGCCGAGCTCCAAAGCCGCCACCAAGTTACGGCCATTATTAGAAACAACCATGCCTGGTTCTAGGTTTAGTGGTGAGAGCCACAGCTCAGTCTGGTTTCTTATTCCGTGCCACAGCTCTGTGGCGGTGTGCTGTATGTCACCTAAGCAGATCAGCTTAAGCACGGCCTGTTGACGCTTCTCCACTGCAGTGCTACGCTGCTTCCAGCTACCGACTGATGGCTGACTGGTGCTGCAAGAGGATAATTCTGAGGTGGAAGTGGAGGAGGAGGCGGAGGAGGAGAAGTGGGGGTTGGAGCCACTAACGTAGGTAGTGGCGGAAACTCTGATGGAATTAGGGCCCGCAATCTTTGGGGTCGGTCCACAACGTTCACCCAGTGTGCCGTCAGAGAAATGTAATGTTCCTGGCCGAAAGCACTTGTCCATGTGTCAGTGGTTATGTGGACCTTCCTAGTAACTGCGTTGGTCAGGGCACAGGTGATGTTACGGGACACGACACACTGTGAAAAATTGTGGCGGCTGGGGACTGCGTAACGAGAGAAGGCCGCCGACATCAGGCTTTGGAAGGCCTCACTGTCTACAATCCTAAATGGCAACATTTCCAGGGCCAGTAATTTGGAAAGTTGTGCATTTAGTGCTAAGGCCTGTGGGTGTGTGGCTGGGTATTTGCTCTTGCGTTCAAATGCCTGGGGTAGGGAGACTTGTACGCGCTGGGACACGGAAGTGGATGTGGTAGCTGATGGTGCTTGCGAAGGTCCAGGTGCAGGGCGGGAGGCATACGGGTCTGCGCCTTCAACAGGGGATTGGCCAGCTTGTAACACAGGGGAAGACAAGGCAGTGGTGTGGCCCGCAGACACAGATTATGGACCCAGGCATTCGGCCCACCTATTATGGTACTTTGATGCCATGTAGCGGATGCTGGTGGTGGTGAGGTTGCTAGTGTATACGCCCCTGCTGATTTTTGTATGGCACATGTTGCAAATTACTATTCTTTTGTCGTCCGCACTTTCCTCAAAAAAACACTAGACTGCGGAACACCTACCCCTTGGCAAGAGAGATTTCTGCAAGGGTGTGCTCCGGGGAACAGTTGCAGGCCTGTTTGGTGTGGCCCTCCTTCTTCCTTTTGCCACCTCACTGCCTCTTCCAGCCTGTTGCGGCGCTGCGGATCCCTCCCCCTCTGTACTGCTGTCTTCGGTCGGCTTGCCACCTTCCCAGGTTGGGTCAGTGACTTCATCGTCCACCACCTCCTCTTCCACCTCCTCACTCTGCTCATCCTCCTGACTTTTTGACCTAACAGAAACCTCAGTTACTGACAACTGCGTCTCATCATCCACCTCCTGAAACACTAATTGCGGTTCCCCACCGTCATCTTCTTTTGACTGTGGATGCTCAAGAGTTTGGGAATCAGGGCACAAGATCTCATGTCCCTCTTCAAGCGGCTTGTCGAGAGGCCCAAATGAAGGAATGGCGCTGAAAAGAGCTCCTCGGAATATCCGAGTGTGGGATCACTTGTTTGGCAAGACTCTCCATGGTGTGAGGAAGGAGGATCAGGGTGAGGATTGCATTGACCAGACTCTTGGCTACTAAGACTGGACGTGGTGGAAGACAAGGTGGTACTTGATCGACTGGAAGCATCACGGCCACTTCCCTGTCTCTTACTGCTCACTTTCTTTATATTAAATGTTATATATGCTTGAAAGTATGTCACCTTACTTGATGCAGAGCCCCTGGGATCCTGAAACTGAAGTCATTTTTAGACCAACCTCCTAGGTACAGGAGTGAGATTAGTAATAAAAGTGATCAATGTGTGCAACCACTATTATCCAATATTCTTGAAATTTGGCATATATATCTTTTACATCACTGAGACTCGGGGCGTAAGCAAAGTCATATGAAAATCGCATCTTTGGAAAAATGAAACACTCTAGGGTACATATGATTTTAAATCACTCTATATTATGTTTTTCTGTGAGGCAAGGTAAGCAACGAATGGATGTTTTGCCACCGTTTTTTGCAATGTTCATCTGACAGGTTAGATCATGTGCTATTTTTATAGAGCAGGTTGTTAAGGATGCGATGATATCAAATATGTCTACTTTGTTTGTTTGTTTGTTTCAGTTTTACATAATAAAGCATTTTTGAAAAAAAAATTCTGTTTTTGTGTCTCCATTTTCTGAATGCCATATTTTTTTTATTTTTCTGCAGATTGTCTTGTGCAAAGGCTCGTTTTTTGTAGGAAGAGTTGCCGTTTTTAATGGTACCATTTTTGGGTGCATATGATATTTTGATCATTCATTAGTACAGTTTTTCGGGCAAGGTGACCAGAAAATTGGTAATTTTGACACAGTTTTTATTTATTTATTTTTATGGCATTCACCTGAGGGGTTAGATTATGTGATATTTCTATAGAGCAGGTCGTTACGGATGTGGCAATACCTAATATGTCTACTTTTTCCTATTTATTTAAGTTTTACACAATAATAGCATTTTTGAAACAAAAAAAACTTTTTAGTGTCTCCATAGTTTGAGAGCCATAGCTTTTTAGTTTTTTGGCCGATTAACTTAGTTAGGCCTCTTTCACACGGGCGAGATTCGCGTGGGTGCAATGCATTGCACCTGCACTGAATCCGGACCCATTCATTTCTATGGGGCTGTGCACATGAGCAGTGATTTTCACGCATCACTTGTGCGTTGCGTGAAAATCGCAGCATGCTCTATATTGTGCGTTTTTCACGCAACGCAGGCCCCATAGAAGTGAGTGGGGCTGCGTGAAAATCGTAAGCATCCGCAAGCAAGTGCGGATTCGGTGCTATTTTCACGCATGGTTGCTAAGATGACAGTCTATTCACAGTCTTCAATTGACCTTCTACTAAGCATTCTGTATTAAAGAATGATTTTATTTTCCCTTATAACCATGTTATAAGGGAAAATAATATCATTCTTTAATACAGAATGCTTAGTAGAAGGTCAATTGAAGGTTAAAAACTAAAAAAATATTAACTCATCTCCTCCTTGATCGCGTAGTTGCCGATCTTTTCTTACTTCTTTAATCATGAGCTGCCGGCTAAAGGACCTGTGGTGACGTCACATCACATGGTCCATCACTGTAGTGATGGACCATGTGATTGGACCATGTAATGAGCTCAGTGACGTCACCACAGGTCCTTTGACAGGTCCTGAAGAAAGAACAGGAGACCGGCAGCTACGCGATGAATTGGAGGAGGTGACTTGATTTTTATTTTATTTTTTTAACCCTCAATTGACCTTGTACTAAGCATTCTGTATTAAAGAATGCTATTATTTTCCCTTATAAACAGGTTATAAGGGAAAATAATTACATCTACACAACACCGAACCCAAACCTGAACTTCAGTGAAGAAGTCCAGGTTCGGGTCTGGGTACCACATTCGGTTTTTTATCACGCGCATGCAAAACGCATTGCACCCGCGCGATAAAAACTGAACAACGGAACGCAATCGCAATTGCGTACCTCCTCGCGCAGGTTGGCCGCAATGCACCCGGGACGCATCCGGACCTAATCCGGACACGCTCGTCTGCAAGGGGCCTTAGAGTTTCATTTTTTGCGGGATGAGATGACAGTTTGATTGGCACTATTTTTGGGGGCATACACCCTTTTAATCGCTCGGTGTTGCACTTTTTGTGATGTAAGTGACAAAAAAATTCTTTTTTGGCACTGTTTTTATTTTTATATTTTATTACAGTGTTCATCTGAGGGGTTAGGTCATGTGATACTTTTATAGAGCAGGTCGTTACAGACATAGCAATACCTAATATGTCTACTTTTTCTTATTTATTTAAGTTTTACACAATAATAGCATTTTTGAAACAAAAAAAAAATTATGTTTTAGTGTCTCCATAGTCTAAGAGCCATAGCTTTTTTATTTTTTGGCCGATTGTCTTAGATAGGGTCTAATTTTTTGGTGTCAGATTTTTTCAGCAAATAAGAAGTTTAATAGCAACTTTACTTGGGTAAATGTTTTTCCAAAACAGATTTCAGGCTTTATCTTGGTTCCAGCAGGCTTTAGCATTAAAATGGCAGGCAAACTCAACTCTGCTATATCTGATTCTGCTGTCCTGACAAGCTTAATTAATGTCTTTGCTTTCTTCGTGATGCTGTGCTTCAATCTTTGGTTGGGCTTATGTTCAGCCAAGTGATGCGGTAGAATCCGGTGAGCTCCAACATACAGTCCCTACCAGCACACACATTACCACTAGCACTAGCACTAGAACCAGTTCTAACTGGTCCCCACCCTTCCTGCAGGAAATAGGACTCGCCCACTTCTCTCCAGAAGGGGAGAATAGAAGGTTCCATTCTATCTAAGTATAGCTCTGCCGGGTTTGCTGCCACCTGCTGGTGAACCAGGCACATTACATGAACAGTTACATAACATCAGAAATGCACAGTGTGGAGGACCTGGAATAAATGCATAAGATGACATGAGGTTAGACCAATAAATACAGAAGCAAAGTAAAAAGTAGATAAAAGTACATTTTTATTTTTTGTGTAAAAAGTATGAGAGGCGAAGGTATTTTTTTTAGGTTGTTTAGAAGTAGATAAAACTGTATAGAGATATTTTCAGACCCATGGATCTTGCTACAAACTGAAGATAAGGAGGAAGGGCGTCCTTCTGTAGCAATGTAAGTATTTTGTGTGTGTCACTGATAGAATTTTGATATCAGTATTATTGGTATTGACAGTCTTGCATTCATAGCATGGCTGGCCTACCTTAGCCAAGTATTTAAAAATATATTGTAGTATCTGCTGGGATGACAGTGCCCATTCTGACCTGATATTTTAATCATTAAAGGGGTTATCCCAAGAGTTAAAGAGTAAGTAAACTTTTAATTAACTTTTTGGAAAAAATTTCCTTAATTCCCTAATAATACTTTTTGTAATGTATTTTACTAATGGATTTAGAATTTTTAATAGAGATATCCCCCCCCCACCCCCCGAAAGAACATCTTTCCCTGTGCGCTTAAAATCCACTTTTCTATTATTGTCCCACATTGGTGCTAAAAATGGCCATGTCGGCCATTTCTTAAACAGCCGTTACAAGGCCATTTTTGATTGTTGTGTGGATGTAGACTTAGGCCACATTCACATACCCATTTTGTTTTCCGTTCTTCTGATCTCTCAAAAAACAGAAAAATATACATTTTTAACCCTTTCAACCCGGAGTTTTTTTTTTGGTGTTTTCGTTTTGCGCTCCCTGCCTTCCCAGAGCCATAACTTTTTTGTCTGTTCACATTGGTTACTGTTCACTGAGGGGTTAAATATCCGCGATTGGCGTGTCTGCTATAAGAAGCAGGCGGTCACCTGCGGCTATGGCGCCCGCAGCGTTTAGGAGATGGCGCCGTCTTTAACCCCTTAAGGACACAGCCTTTTTACACCTTAGGACCAGGCCATTTTTTGCAAATCTGACCAGAGTCCATTTAAGTACTGATAACTTTAAAACGCTTTGACTTATCCAGGCCGTTCTGAGATTGTTTTTTCGTCACATATTGTACTTCATGACACTGGTAAAATGAAGTCAAAAAATTATTTTTTTTTGCACCAAAAAATACCTAATTTAACAAAAATTTGGAAAAATGTAGCAAATTTCAAAGTTTCAGTTTCCCTACTTCTGTAATACATAGTAATACCCCCTAAAATTGTGATGACTTTACATTACCCATATGTCTACTTCATGTTTGAATTGTTTTGGGAATGATATTTTATTTTTTGGGGATGTTATAAGGCTTAGAAGTTTAGAAGCAAATCTTGAAATTTTTCAGAAATTTACAAAAACTAAATTTTTAGGGACCAGTTCAGGTCTGAAGTCACTTTGCGAGGCTTACATAATAGAAACCACCCAAAAATGACCCCATCTAAGAAACTACACCCCTCAAGGTATTCAAAACTGATTTTACATACGTCGTTAACCCTTTAGATGTTGCACAAGAGTTATTGGCAAATGGGGATGAAATTTGTGAATTTCATTTTTTTGTCTAATTTTCCATTTTAACCCATTTTTTCCACTAACAAAGCAAGGGTTAACAGCCAAACAAGACTGTATCTTTATTGCCCTGACTCTGCCGTTTACAGAAACACCCAATATGTGGCCGTAAACTACTGTACGGCCACACAGCGGGGCGTAGAGGGAAAGGTGCGCTGTTTGGTTTTTGGAGGGCTGATTTTTATGGACTGGTTTATTTACACCATGTCCCATTTGAAGCCCCCTGATGCACCCCTAGAGTAGAAACTCCCTAAAAGTGACCCCATCTAAGAAACTACACCCCTCAAGGTATTCAAAACTGATTTTACATACGTCGTTAACCCTTTAGGTGTTGCACAAGAGTTATTGGCAAATGGGGATGAAATTTGTGAATTTCATTTTTTTGTCTAATTTTCCATTTTAACCCATTTTTTCCACTAACAAAGCAAGGGTTAACAGCCAAACAAGACTGTATCTTTATTGCCCTGACTCTGCCGTTTACAGAAACACCCAATATGTGGCCGTAAACTACTGTACGGCCACACAGCGGGGCGTAGAGGGAAAGGTGCGCTGTTTGGTTTTTGGAGGGCTGATTTTTATGGACTGGTTTATTTACACCATGTCCCATTTGAAGCCCCCTGATGCACCCCTAGAGTAGAAACTCCCTAAAAGTGACCCCATCTAAGAAACTACACCCCTCAAGGTATTCAAAACTGATTTTACATACGTCGTTAACCCTTTAGGTGTTGCACAAGAGTTATTGGCAAATGGGGATGAAATTTGAGAATTTCATTTTTTTGTCTAATTTTCCATTTTAACCCATTTTTTCCACTAACAAAGCAAGGGTTAACAGCCAAACAAGACTGTATCTTTATTGCCCTGACTCTGCCGTTTACAGAAACACCCAATATGTGGCCGTAAACTACTGTACGGCCACACAGCGGGGCGTAGAGGGAAAGGTGCGCCGTTTGGTTTTTGGAGGGCTGATTTTTATGGACTGGTTTATTTACACCATGTCCCATTTGAAGCCCCCTGATGCACCCCTAGAGTAGAAACTCCCTAAAAGTGACCCCATCTAAGAAACTACACCCCTCAAGGTATTCAAAACTGATTTTACATACGTCGTTAACCCTTTAGGTGTTGCACAAGAGTTATTGGCAAATGGGGATGAAATTTGAAAATTTCATTTTTTTGCCTTATTTTCCATTTTAACCCATTTTTTCACTAACAAAGCAAGGGTTAACAGCCAAACAAGACTGTATCTTTATTGCCCTGACTCTGCCGTTTACAGAAACACCCAATATGTGGCCGTAAACTAATGTACGGCCACACAGCGGGGCGTAGAGTGAAAGGTGCGCCGTTTGGTTTTTGGAGGGCTGATTTTTATGGACCGGTTTATTTACACCGTGTCCTGTTTCAACCCCTCTGATGCACCCCTGGAGTAGAAACTCACTAAAAGTGACCCCATTTTGGAAACTACGGGATAAGGTGGCATTTTTTTGGGGACTATTTTTAGGGTAAATATGATTTTTGGTTGCTCTATATTACATTTTTGTGAGGCAAGGTTACCAAAAATTTAAATTCTGAAATTTCATCTCCATTTGCCATTAACTGTTGAGGAACACCTAAAGGGTTAATAAAGTTTGTATAATCACTTTTGAATACCTTGAGGGGTGTAGTTTCTTAGATGGGGTCAGTTTTGGGGAGTTTTTACTCTAGAGTGCATTAGGGGGGCTTCAAAAGGGACATGGTGTCAATAAAAAAGGCCATCAAAATCGGCCTTCCAGAAACCATGTCAGTCCTTTCTTTTTGCGGCCTCCCTTTTACTGATACAGCAGTTTACGACCACAAATGTGTTTTTTCTGTAAACTGCAGTATCAGGGTAATAAATATTAAGTTTTGTTTGGTTGTTAACCCTTGTTTTGTTACCGGAAAAAACGGATTGAAATGGAAAAGTGCCAAAAATAGCGGTTTTGGCCCAGTTTTTTTTTTTTTTTTTTAACCGTGTTAATCTGGGGGGTTAGGTAATGGGATATTTTTATAGAGGAGATTCTTACGGACGCGGCAATACCTAATAAGTCTACTTTTTTTTTACAATTATTTAGGTTTTTGACTATATTATCTTTTTTGATACAAATCTTTTTTTTGGGTATCTCTAAAGTCTAAGGGTCATTTTTTAAATTTCTTTTTTATCCAATTATCTCATGTGGGGGCTCATTTTTTGCGGGATGAGCGGACAGTTTTATTGGCACTATTTTGGGGGCTATATGACTTTTTGATCGCTTGCTATTAAACTTTTTGTTATGTAAGATGACAAAAAAAAACTTTTTTTGCACCTTTTTTTTTTTTTTTCTTGACCGTGTTAATCTGGGGGGGTTGGTCATGGGGTAGTTTTATAGAGGAGATTATTACCGACGCGGCGATACCTAATATGTCTACTTTTAATAAATTATTTTAGTTTTTTTGGGTGTCTCAGGTTTGAGAACCATTTTTCTTTATCCGATGTCAGTGCTAAATTGGGATATAAATTTAGTACTCCATGGAAGTGTGATACTCCCTGAAGCAACCGTCAATGCAGAGGCCCGGATGATCGGGGCACGTGTCGCACTGAGTAGTCGTGTCCTTCCGTATCCCCCTCCTGCGACACACTCTGCACTTTTTTTGGGTTCGTCCCTTCTTTCCAGTATGGGGGACCACACCTGGAAAGTGTTGGCCAGGGACGATCCGGGCACCTATAGTTCCCGAGGTACTCCGGCCTGCTCTTTCCCGGTCCGAAAAGATCAGGGCCTTGAGGACTGCCTCATAGAACTGGAGGAATGTCCCTGTGCTGCCAGCGCTTCGGGATAGTACAAAAGAGTTGTACATGGCAACCTGCACCAAGTAGACCGCAACTTTTTTGTACCATGCCCGGGTTTTGCGCATGGCATTATATGGCTTGAGGACTTGATCAGAGAGATCAACTCCTCCCATATACCGATTGTAGGCGACGATACAATCGGGCTTGAGGACCGTTGCCGCGGTACCTCGCACAGGGACAGGGGTGATGCCGTTACCATGAATTGTGGACAGCATAAGGACATCCCTCTTGTCCTTATACCTGACCAGCAACAGGTTTCCAGTGGTAAGGGCACGGGTCTCACCCCTGGGGATAGGTACCTGGAGGGGGTGGGCAGGGAGGCCGCGTTGATTTTTCCGCACGGTCCCACAAGCGGACGTGGATCTGGCGGCAAGGGACTGGAACAAGGGGATACTGGTATAAAAGTTATCCACGTAAAGGTGGTAACCCTTATCCAGCAGTGGGTACATAAGGTCCCACACAAGTTTCCCGGTAACACCGAGAGTGGGGGGACATTCTGGGGGTTGAATCCGGGAATCTCGCCCCTCGTACACACGAAATTTGTAAGTGTACCCTGAGGTACTCTCACAAATTTTGTATAGCTTTACGCCATACCTCGCCCGCTTGGAGGGCACATACTGGCGGAAAATGAGTCTCCCCTTGAACGCAATGAGAGACTCATCAACCGCGACCTCCCTTCCAGGTACATAGGCCTCCATGAATTTGGCCCCAAAGTGATCGATGACCGGCCGTATCTTATACAGACGGTCATGGGCAGGATCACCTCGGGGGGGACATGCTGCATTATCGGAATAATGCAGACATTTCCGGATGGCCTCAAACCGGGAGCGTGTCATGGCTGTACTGTAAAGTGGGGCCTGGTATAGGACGTCCCCACTCCAGTACAGCCTGACACTGGGTTTTTTGACCAGGCCCATATGCAGCACGAGGCCCCAAAATATCCTCATTTCGGCTGCACTGACCGGCGTCCAGCCACCGGGCCTGGCCAAAAAGGAGCCCGGGTGTTGAGCGACGAACTGTTGGGCGTACAGATTCGTCTGCTCCACCATCAGATTTACCAGTGGGTCACTGAAAAAATGACAAAAAAAGCCATATTCAGTGTAGCCCACTGTGGAAATCTGGATTCCTGATTGGCCTACAAAATCAGGAATCACGGGCTCGTATCGCTCTGGGCTACACCAGACAAGTTCACCGGCAGGGGGCTCCGGTGGATTTAACTGGTGGGCCGGGAAACCAGTACGAGCCCCAGAGCTGCTCGTACTAGTGGGGGCCACAGGGTCCCTAACATGGCGGTCCCCTTGCTCCGCCTGGCGGCGTCTCCGCCGCCTTGGGGGCTCATCATCATCGCTAGATGATGAGGAGGATGCGGATGACAACAGGAATATGGGGTCATCCTCATCCTCACTGGGACTCTCGGAGTCGGAGGCAAGCTGGGCGTATGCCTCCTCGGCCGAGAACGTCCGGCGGGCCATAGGGGAGTGTGTGTCTGCGTGTATATGTGCGTGTGTGTAACTCTTTATTTTGTGTGCGTGTGTGTGGGGGCACGGGTGTTCACGAACTCACCCTAAAACTAACAGAAAAAAAATAAAATAAACTAACTAAAAAAAATGCAAAAAATGTGGGGAAAAAAAATCAAAACCGCTGATCAACCGTCCGAAGTTGATCAGCGGTGGGGTGTGCGATGCGCTAACAGTGGCCGGACACTAAGTGCCGGCCACAATCAGCGTACACAAAAAAAAAATAAAAAATGCACCCCAAAAAAGGTGGGGGGGGGGGGAAAGGGGGGGGGGCAAGTGGCAACACCCCTGGGGGGTCTAGGGTCACACAGCTGTGCTGTGGACCCCAGACACCCTAACTTAGGGTGATGCAATAAAAGTTAGAAAAGTTCAAAAACTAACTTTCCCTTTTTTTTCCCTGCCTAAACCAAACTTTTCCTATGCTGTCCCTATGTACCTGATGGGGGGTGCTGGGGCACAGATCGGGTCCTGGGGGCACAGATCGGGTCCTGGGGGTGCTGGCAGACACACGTGCAGGCAGCTCCTCTCTCCTCCGGCTCCGGAACACAAAAGGAGGAAGAGAGGAGCGCCTGCCTCTTTTGAATTTGCCGCCGGACCGCCCACAGACCAATCAGGAAGCGATCCTGAGTGGTGATGTCACCATCACCACTCAAGATCGCTGGATGGTGATTGGTGGGGTGAAATCACACCACCATCACCATCCTGTTCCGGGTTATCGGGTCTTCAGAGACCCGAACAACCCGGAAACGCAGAAAACCGCAGGTCTGAATTGACCTGCGGTTTTCTGCGATCGCATACATGGGGGTTCACCGGACCCCCCGGCGCATTTGCCCCAAGTGCCTGCTCAATAATTTGGGCAGGCACGGGGTTCCGATCACCGCCCACCGCGTGGCGGTGATCGAAAATACACAGGGCGTACATGTACGCCCTGTGTCCTTAAGTACCAGGGCACAAGGGCGTACCTGTACGCCCTATGTCCTTAAGAGGTTAAAGACAGAGCCAGCGCCATACTATTACGGCACTGGGAGGGAAGGGGTTAAAATGATTCTTTATTTTGAGCATCTGTTATGATTATTTTGCAACCGTTTGTGTCAGTTCCATCAGAGATCTTTGTTTTTAACGAAAGAAAAAGTTCTGCAAGAGGGACTTTTTCTTGCGTCAAAAAGACATAAATTACTCTTACCGGTAATTGGATTTTCCTTTAGCCTCCACAACGGCACTACCTGGAGGTTGGCCCGCCTTCTCATGGACAGGAAACAATAGCGAGATCAGCCAATAAAGGGCCCCCTCCCTCTTACCTCTCCAATTATTAACCTAGGACTCAGAATAGGCATGAAACAAGGAGCAATTTAATAATACATAGTAACATAGTAACATAGTACATAAGGCCAAAAAAAGACATTTGTCCATCCAGTTCGGCCTGTTAACCTGCAAGTTGATCCAGAGGAAACTAAAAAAAAAAAAACCTGTGAGGTAGAAGCCAATTTTCCCCACTTTAGGGGAATAAAAAATTCCTTCCCGACTCCAATCAGGCAATCAGAATAACTCTCTGGATCAACTCTCTAGTAGCTATAGCCTGTAATATTATTACGCTTCATAAATACATCCAGGCCCCTCTTGAATTCCTTTATTGTACTCACCATCACCACCTCAGGCAGAGAGTTCCATAGTCTCACTGCTCTTACCGTAAAGAATCCTTTTCTATGTTTGTGTACAAACCTTCTTTCCTCCAGACGCAGAGGATGTCCCCTCGTCACAGTCACAGTCCTGGGGAAAAATAGATGATGGGATAGATCTCTGTACTAACCCCTGATATATTTATACATATTAATTAGATCTCCCCTCAGTCATCTTTTATCTAAAGTGAATAACCCTAATTTTGATAATCTTTCAGGGTACTGTAGTTGCCCCATTCCAGTTATTACTTTAGTTGCCCTCCTCTGGACCTTCTCCAGCTCTGCTATGTCTGCCTTGTTTACAGGAGCCCAGAACTGTACACAGTACTCCATGTGTGGTCTGACTAGCGATTTGTAAAGTGGTAGGACTATGTTCTTATCACAGGCATCTATGCCCCTTCTGATGCAACCCATTATCTTATTGGCCTTGGCAGCAGATGCCTGACACTGTTTTTTTCAGCTTAGTTTGCTGTTTATTAAAATTCCTAGATTCTTTTCCATGTCAGTGTTACCGAGTGTTTTATCATTTAGTATGTACGGGGGACTTGCATTATTCCTTCCCATGTGCATAACTTTACATTTGTCAGTGTTAAACCTCATCTGCCACTTATCTGCCCAAGCCTCCAATCTATCCAGATCCCTCTGTAGTAGTATACTGTCCTCTTCAGTGTAAATTACTTTAATAAGGCATATTAAAGGCATAAACCTTTATGCCTTTAAGGCATAAACATAAACAACAGAGGTAATATCACTTGAACTAAGGTTCTTCAAACTCAATAGTGTGCCACAAAAAAAGGCAACGGCTCATAATACGTAACAAAAAGGTATTTGAAAGTAAATACATGTGGAAATATATATCTATATACCCCCCCCCCTTTTTTTTTTTTTGGGGCGGGAATCCCATGCCGTTGTGGAGGCTAAAGGAAAATCCAATTACCGGTAAGAGTAATTTATGTCTTTTCCCCATACCTCCACAACGGCACTACCTAGAGGAATAACATAGGAGACATGACTAGGGTGCGACCACCGCAGATAAGACTCTGCGGCCAAAAGACAAGTCTCTATTGGTAGAAACGTCCAGCTTGTAATGCTTAAAAAAGGTACAAGGGTTGGACCATGTGGCTGCTCGACAGATATCTTCCAATGAAGCTGAGGCACCCTCAGCCCAGGATGCTGACAATGCTCTGGTGGAATGAGCTTTCAGTGAAGGAGGTGGAGCAATCCCCTCAGTCTCATAGGCTAAAGTAATGCAGGCCTTTATCCGTCTAGAGATGGAGGTCTTGCTGGCTGCTTTGCCTCGGTGAAGCCCCAGATATTGTATTAGCAACTGGTTTGACTTTCTCAGATTCTTGGTTGCTTCCAAGTACTGTAGAACGCACCTTCTAACATCTAGGTTATGGAACAACTTTTCCTTATCTGATCGCCTGGGAACAAAAGGAGGGTAGAGTGATTTCCTGCTGACAGTGGAACCTGGACACTACCTTGGGAAGGTACTCAGGAGCATGCTTTAATATAATTCTATCTTCTAAAACTGTAAGATAGGGAGGTAAAATAGAGAAAGCCTGGATTTCTCCTATTCTTCTTGCAGTGGTGATAGCTAATAAGAATACTGTTTTGAGTGTTAATGTTCTCAAGGAGATCTCTCCGAGGGGTTCAAAAGGCGGATGCATTAACCTGGATAGGACCAGATTTAAGTCCCAAGGAAGGACAGAAGATCTAAGCCTAGGGTGAATTCTACTTGCCCCTTTAAGGAATCTCTTGACTACAGTCAAATCTGAAAACTTGATATTTAGAAAAGCGCTTAAAGCCACTACTTGGACTCGTATGGTACTTACAGATAGACGTTTATCAAGTCCTGCCTGAAGGAAGTCCAGGATTAGGGTCACTTCTGGTTTCTTGGAGGGATCCCACCTGCCGTCCCCAAAACGTAAAAAGGACCCCCAGGCTCTCAAGTAGATTTTTGACGTGACCGGTTTTCTACTCTGCAACAGAGTGGAGATTACCGCCTCTGAGAAACCTTTTTCTCTTAACATGCGCCTTTCAGTTTCCAAACTGTCAAGCAAAGCTGGTTGACTCTGGGATGCCTTACTGGTCCCTGGAGAAGTAGATCTAGTCGGGGCGGCAGAATCCAGTATTCTTCTCCTGCTAGGTTTTTCAGTGTTGGAAACCATGTTCTCCTGGGCCAGAAGGGTGTGATTAGGAGAATTTGAGCTTTCTCTTCCAGGATCTTGGAAATGACCCTCGGTATTAGAGGAAAAGGCGGGAACGCATAAAGAAGTTCCTGAGGCCAGGGCGATGACAGGGCGTCCACTCTTAGGGGCCGGTCTAGAGAGGATAGGGGAAAAAAAGCCAGCGACTTGCCTGTTTTTCCTTGTGGCAAATAGGTCGATCTTTGGAGTGCCCCATCTGGTACAAATTTGAGCAAAGATCTGATGATTCAGGCTCCATTCTCCCGGCTTTAGTCGATCCCTGCTCAGGAAGTCCGCCACTTGATTTTCTTCCCCCTACGTGGGCTGCTGATAGAGAGCATAGGTTCTTCTCGGCCCAATCTAGGATCTTCCTCGTGACTAAAGACAGGAAGCGGCTTCTTGTTCCCCCCTGTTTGTTTAGGTAGGCTACTGTGGTAGAATTGTCCGAAAGGATTTTTACATTTTTCAGATAGATGTAGGGAGAAAACTTTTTTATGGCTTCCCAGACCGCACTTAGTTCCCTCATATTCGATGAAGCTTGTTTTAGCTGTGTCTTCCAAAACCCCTGTGTCATCTTCCCATCCATGTGGGCCCCCCAGCCTTGCTGACTGGCATCGGTTGTGATGATTAACTGGTCCGTCTGTCTCCACTCCACCCCCTGGGATAAATTTGACTGGTTTGTCCACCAGGATAGGGTCATTTTCAGATACGATGGGATTTTTATCTTCTTGTTTATAAATGACAGATTTTTGTCCCAGTTTTCCAAAAGGAAGGCTTGAAGCGTCCTTGAGTGGTGCTGAGCCCACTTCACACACAAAATTGTTGACGTCATGAGTCCCAAGATTACCATTATTTCCCTGAAGGAGGCTATCCTTTGTCTTTGGAATTTCTTGATACTGGAAATTAAATTCTGTTGTTTCTGCTCCGGCAGAAAGGAAGTCATAAGGCGTGAGTCCAGTAGAACGCCTAGAAAGATTTTTTCCTGTGAGGGGAGAAGACAAGACTTCTGTTGGTTTATTATCCAACCAAGGTCGGCTAGGGTTAAAAGAATTGTCTGAAGGTGACACAGAAGAAGATTTTCTGACGGGGCTGTGAATCGTCTAGGTACGGTATAAAGGAAATTCCTGCTAGATGAAGGAATTTTGCTACTTCCGTCATGACCTTTGTGAATAGCCTCGGGGCTGAATGGTAGAACTTGAAATTGATAGTGGCAGAGAGATCCCTGGAACCAAACCGCTATTCTCAGAAACTTCTGGTCTCTCTTCTGGATTGGGATGTGATAGTAGGCATCCGCCAGGTCTACTGTTATCATATAGCAATTTTTTTGTAGAAGATTGACCACAGATTTTACAGTCTCCATTTAGAATTTTTTGTAAACAACGTATTTGTTTAGGGTCTTTAAATTTATTATCGCCCTGAAAGTACCGTTTGTTTTTTTCACCAGAAATATAGGAGAATAGAAACCCTTCTTTTGTTCCCCTACTGGTACCGGAATGATGACTCTCTTCTCTAACAGGAGCGATATTTGTTGGTCCATCACTTCCTGATTCTTTCCCCTTAGTCTGGAGTTTTCCATGTAACGGTCTGGGGGGAGGCGGATGAATTCCAGACTGTAGCCTTCTTTTATCACCCCCAGCACCCAAGGGGAGGCCTGAATATTTACACAAGCTGAGTAAAAATGCATGAGCCTTCCCCCTACTGCTCCTCTGGCGTCATTGGGTAGTGGGCCGGGAAGACTTTTCGGGATTAAATAGGAAGCCTTTCCCTTTTCCTCTGGATTACTGCCAAGACGTTCCTGATTCTTTTTTCTTCTGATCAGGTCTACCACGTCTTTGGGGCCGAAAGGATCGTCTCTGATGATAAAACTTTGATTCCGTGGGAAAGCTTTTTTTCCTATCTGAAGCTTTCTCTAAAATATCATCAAGTGCTGAGCCGAATACTCTATCCCCCTCGCAAGGTAAGGCACATAGCTTGTTTTTTGATGCCGTATCCCCCGACCAGGTTCTCAACCAAATTGCTCTGCGAGAAGCATTGGACAGGGCAGCTGTTCTGGCTGACAATCTCACTATGTCCGCGGAAGCGTCCGCCATAAAGTTTGTGGCCTGTTTCCACATGGGGATTGAGGCTAGAATGTCTTCTCTCGGAGTGCCGGACTCGATGTGTTCCTCTAATTGACTTAACCACAAGGATAGGGTTCTGGCCGTGTAGGTCGCCGAGATTCCGGGTCTTAGAACTGTAGTGGAGGACTCCCACGTTTTTTTAAGCAGACTCTCGCATTTTTTATCCATTGGGTCTTTGAGTAAACCCAGATCCTCAAAGGGTAGTGCTGTTTTTTTTTTAATTCTTGCTACTGGTGCATCCACCCTAGGGGTCTTGTCCCATGTGACTGAATCCTCTTCCGAAAAAGGATATTTTCTCTTAAATATTTTTGATGCCGTCTGTCTTTTTTCAGGATCTTTCCACTCATTGAGAATTAAGGTTTTAATACGGCTGTGGACTGGAAAAACAAATTTTTTCTTGTCTGCCAAACCTGCAAACATCTGATCTTGCACCGATAGTGGTTCTTTGGGTTCCTCTAAATTTATTGTGGCACGGATGGTTTTTAGTAATGAATCTGTCTCTTCGATTGAGCAAAGAGGCTTCCTATAGACGTCCTCAGAAACAGACGAGTCTGAGTCGGAAGTGATTTCCCCTTCGTCTGAGTCTTGTTCGATAACAGAGGCACTTGACGTAGAGGGTTTGGACGGGACAGTAGACATGTTTGCTTCTACAGCAGCCCCAACTTCCTCTTTAATAATGGTTCTTAGGCTTTCAATTAGTGTAGGGGATTCATCCGAGACCACTTTGTCACAGCACTTCTGACATAGAGGCTTCTTGTAAGAACTAGAAAGCGCTTTTTTGCAGATAGCACATTTCTTTTTGAGGGACGGTTCCCTTTTTGAGACGTCTCTCCCCTAGGAGACACAATTTAGGATGACACTGTAAGTACTTAAAAAACTTTGGAACCGCCACCAAAGAGAAGTGTAAGGTAATCAAAAAACACCCAGAGTGTCCCCTAAGGTTATCTCAATAATCAATAGGGAGGAGGCTTACCGGGCTTGAGGGCCTGGGAGCATCTGTGGACTTTCTTGGGGACTGGGATCCAGCTTGCAGGGACATGCTGCTCAGAAGACAGAGCTCGATAGCTGCTAGGAATGCCGGCAGCTCCCTCAGTATTTCATTTCCTGGTTCTGGTGACATCATAGCCCCTCCCCTGTGCATACCGCCGTGCCGACGTGATTTACTCAGTCAGCACAGTGCACGGAGGAGTCACGTGGGGGAGCGTTCCCAGGCCCAGGAACACCCCCTGCTGCCCACAGATCTGCCGGTCCAGTACCACAGGACGCGGAAGATAGAAGCCCGGGGTTACCGGCGTCCGCCGGATTTACACCGAGAGGAGGGAGGGACAGTATGGCTGCGTCCCGCGGACCCTCCTCCTGCAACGGCCCTCCGGCAGAGCCAGGACTACTCACCAGAAGAAAGGCCGCGCGAGCTGCTGATCCGCGATCCCGACCTTCTGAGGGACAGGAAACAACTGGAGAGGTAAGAGGGAGGGGGCCCTTTATTGGCTGATCTCACTATTGTTTCCTGTCCCTAAGAAGGCGGGCCAACCTCCAGGTAGTGCCGTTGTGGAGGTGTGGGGAAAAAAACAGCTCTGACGGAACTGACACGAACAGTTGGGAAATAGGCATAATGGATACTCAAAATAAAGAATCCATTTTTTATTGATTTTATTTTCTACATAATGTTACTATGTCATAATGTGGCTCCCAGAATTAATAATGCCCCCATTAGTGCCCCCAGTAATATTAATGCCTCCATTAGTGCCCCCCAGTATTAATAATGCCCCCATTACAGGCCCAGTTTTAATAATGCCCTCATTAGTGCCCCAGTATATTAATGTCTCCATTAGTGCCCCCCGGTAATAATAATGCCTCCATTAGAGTCCCCAGAATTAATAATGCCCCATTAGTGCTACCCAGTAATATTAATGCCTCTATTAGTGCCCCCCAAAATGAATAAAGTCCCCCTTTAGTGCCCCCAGTAATATTAATGCCTTCATTAGTGCCCCCAGAATTAATAATGCCCCCCATTAGTGCCCCAAGTAATATTAATGCCTCCAAAAGTGCCCCCCAGAATTAATAATGCCCCCATTAGTGCTCCCCAGTAATATTAATTCCTCCATTAGTGCTCTAATGCCCCTTTCTCTGCTTGTGCAAAAAAAATAAAAAATCACCCCATTAATTTGATCCCGCTGCGGTAAACATTCCCTGCTCACTGGAAGTGCAGGGCAGGATCGCGGTCCACCATAATGACGTATCGCAGGTCCTTCTGCTTCCAGTCGATACTGCGAAACGTCATCACACTGGAGCGCTGGTCCTGTTCTGCAAATCCATTGAGCGGCGAGTGTTTCCAGCGGCGCGATCAAATGGATGAGGTGAGGGTTTTTTAACATAAGCAGAAAAGAGGGGGAAGAGCAAATGCTGTACTAATGAGCACTCTAGAGTAGAAACGCTCATTAGTAATAGTGTGCACATTAGAAAATACTGGCAATTATTATTGCTGGTAGAAAAAATATATCATCAGCGGCAGCAGGTGAGCGCATGGGGAGGAAAGTCCTACAACTGTACTGAAAGGAAATGTAAACTCCAAGTACAAGTAAGGACCTTTGATGATGTCATCAATTGGAGGAGCCAGAACAGAATAACTCTACAGCCAGCACTAGTGCAGGGAAATGTGAGTCTTTACTAAAGATAAGTATATATGTGTATATGTGTAGCAGTGCTGCATGTGTGTATATGTGTGTAGCAGCGCTGTATATGTGTACCAGAACTGTATGTGTGTAACAGAATTGTATGTGTCCACACAAAAAGTTATAATCAATAAGTTCCTTTATTAGACATCCATAAACAGTATATCAATAAAACATATACAAAAAAGCAGCAGTCATGGGAACACGACAGTGTTACAAGTAATTGTATATATTCATGCCCCAAGAGGAAACGTAAGCGAAACGATCGTCGGGCGGCTGCTTCAGACCCCTGTCAGTAAGGAATGTGATTTGCTGTACTTTGTGTATTTTTTACTGTTTTTCTCTCCCCCTGCAGTCTCTGTTGTGTGGGGTTGCACGCAGACTCACACTGCCGTACATGGTCGCAGTGTTTTGCCATTTATGCTCTGAGTGCACCTGGTTACATGAGCCCCACTCAGCTGACACTTCCACAATTTGTTTGCAGGGGAATACTAGTCCCCTTTTTTTGGTCTGGAGCTCTCTCTGTTTTTATACAATTACTTGTAACACTGTCGTGTTCCCATGACTGCTGCTTTTTTGTATATGTTTTATTGATATACTGTTTATGGATGTCTAATAAAGGAACTTATTGATTATAACTTTTTGTGTGGAAGCTTTTTGAGCATTTTAGGTGATATACGAATAACTCCATGCGAGATATTTATGACAATTACTTTTTGGTGTTTTAAAAGTTGTATGTGTGTAGCAGAACTGTATGTGTGTACCAGAACTGTAGGTGTGTTTCAGGACTGTGTGTGTAACAGAACTGTATGGGTGTACATTACCTGCTATGTGACAACACTTTGTAACAAGGATGTGCCACCATTTCTGATAAGTCTTTTTAGTAAGTACTTATATTTCTCATAAAATAGCAAGAGTGTCTTTTCATAACTGTGTTGTCCCTCAGTTATTACTCCTCAAAATGTATATATTGACAATTGCGTGTCACCAGTTTGAGGTGTGGCATTATTATGATTGATAATGCCGTGTGTCTCTGTGTGATCTTTCTGTAACATAATCATACTGACATAAAGATGTCAGTATGATTCCATTACTGAAAGGTCAGGCAGAGGCACACAGTATTATCAATCATGATAACGCCTTGCTCTTACCAAGTCCAGAATGCATGATTCCTCTCTCACACTAAGTGAGATTCCTGCAAGGGACACGCTTGTGTGAAAAAGCCCTAATACATCTATACAAAGGTGCAGAATACACAAAATACATTGTTACAGGGGTTTAAAAGAAGTTTAGTTTAATTGAACTAAACCCCTAAAATTTACATGTACAAGCTCTGCATTGTAACTGGTATGGAACTACAAGGTCCAGCTTGTCTACTAGATGTTGAGATTTATTTTTCCACAAATTCCCCGGTGGTCCATTTTCCTAATCTACATTCCACATTACAGTTGATCTAAGTTCTTCCAGTCTTAGTTTTTTTAGCTGTCCAGTCTTGATTTTCTTCAATCCAAGAATCACAAAGTGGCAGTATGATGAATTTGAGGAGATTAGTTACTGGCGAATTACACATGCCTATGGAGCGCAGATGTTTACTTATACTTGCTGCCGACAGTCTAGGTCTTCAAGGATTTTACTAGCTGGAGTCATTGGTGTTTTTTTGTCTTCTTTGTCAAGCATGCCTTCATTCTTGAAGATCTTGTTTTACTTCAGTCCAGTGCCAATCATAGGTGTTGCAGGTGTTCTTAGGTCTTATTCTGAAAAGATCTGACCTCTTCCACCCCTTTCTGCGCCTATTTACTCTCACCTAGGACAGTACTGTCATGGACAACATTAAATATTATTACTGGTAATGTTAAAAAAATACTATGTGCAGAGTATGACTTTGTACATAGTGAGTGACATTTAAAATGGTCTCAGGCATGTGGTTAAAAAAATCCAACCACCTTCACCCTATAATAACGGGCTATTCTTGACTTTCTCCAATCCAAGATAGCATCACAAGGTGTCGCTGTCATGAATTTGAGGAGGTCAGTTATCAGTGAATTCAACATGCCTGTGATTAGAAAGGAGAAAAGATGTTATGTTGCTTATACTTACTTATGGATGTGCTGGTCTTCTGGTTTCTACTTGCTGGGTTCATTGGTGTCCTCTGTTGACGGTGTTAGTCTGAAAAAAAAGAAGATTCGGCCTTCTCCACCCCTTAATACCCAGCCATTCCACACCTATTTCCCCACACCTAGGACAGCAATGTCATTAACAAGAGGAAATCCTATTACCGGTAATTGAACAAAAAAAATTACTATATACAGAGTATAACTCTGTATATAGTGGGTCATATTTAAAATGATCACAGGCATGTAGTTAAAAAGAATTCAACCAATCCACCCTTTAATAGCAGGCCATTCTTGACTTTCTCCAATCCAAGATAGCATCACAATCTGACGCTGTCGTGAATTTGAGGAGATCGGTTACCGGTGAATTCAACATGCCTGTGAATAGAAAGGAGAAAAGATGTTATGTTGCTTATACTTACTTATGGATGTTCTGGTCTTCTGCTTTCTACTTGCTGGGTTCATTGGTGTCCTCTGTTGACGGTGTTAGTCTGAAAAAAAATAAAAAAGATCCGGCCTCCTCCACCCCTTAATAGCCGGCCATTCCGCGCCTATTTCCCCTCACCTAGGACAATGCTGTCATGGACAAGAGGAAATCTTATTACCGGTAACTTTAAAAAAATATGACTATATACAGAGTATAACTCTGTATATAGTGGGTCATATTTAAAATGATCACAGGCATGTGGTTAAAAAAAAACAAAAAAAAACGTCCTCCTCCACCCCTTAATAGCCGGGTTGTCTTGACTTTCTCCAACTCAAGACAGCATCACAAGGTGGCGCTATCATGAATTTGAGAAGATCAGTTGCCGGTGAATTACAAATACCTACGATTAGAAATGAGCGCAGATGTTCTTGCGCTCATACTTACGACCAACTGTGCAGGTTTCAAGGCATCCATCGGTGTTCGTTGTCTTCACTGTCAAGCATCCATTTTGATATGGGTCTTTATACTGTGGCCTATATCACATAAAAAATCAGTACAAAGACCATATGATCTGGTATGAAATACATAGACTGTATGCTACAAATGAACATAAGAGATTTTACACAAAATTGAAGCTTCACATTTGTGAACCTTAAATATTGAATCATTATGGAGTTTATACAACTGTATAGGAAAACAATTCTTATTCCTAGCTATATACCTGTGTCCGTTCTTCTTTCCATCCATTGATCTTCTCCAGGAGTCCAGGAGGACATCTTGCTCTGGTGACATTAGAGCTGGTTTGATCACAAACCTGAAAGGAATCTCAGACAAAGTTGTCATCTTTGGACAACCTCTTTTTAAGTGCTCCAAAAAGAATATTTGAAAATCATTAAAGGGGTTGTCTCACATGTTTCAAAGCTGGCTCCTCTCCTAGATAATCCTCATCTTGCTTTAGAGCATGCCCGTTGTCAGGGGTTACGGCCACCTTTGCAATGTAAATCATTAGAAAGTACAGCACTGGCTTGTATGGTGGCAGGGATCAGGGGAGCGAGCTCTCATACCTGCACATGCGCACTAGCTCCCTCCTGCCCTGGCCACCTCCTATGTACTGTGTTGAACAGCTCCCACCAATGTCAGAAGCCTTGGAGCTGTTCAACAGTGGCGTTGCTAGGGCTGGTGTCACCCGGTGCGGTAGAAAATGGTGTCACCCCCCCCCCCCCCCAAGCCTCCGCCCCCCAACCTGCATGCAATTTTTGTTGTGGTAAAACTGGAAACGTCATTGTATATATTTTTTCTTTTGATTGGGTGACTAAAATAATAGATAACAAAGGTGCAGTAGACATTGCTTATCTAGATTTTAGTAATGCTTCTGACACTGTCCACATAGAAGACTTATCATTAAACTGTAGTCTTTGAGCTTGGACTCCCATATTATTGAGTGGATTAGGCAGTGGCTGAGGGACAGACAACAGAGGGTTGTAGTCAATGGGGTATATTCAGAACAAGGTCTTTACCAGTGGGGTACCTCAGTGATCTGTACTGGGACCTATTCTGGGGGGTTGTTGCTGGTGGATGATGGGGGTGCTACTGCTGTAGGGGGCATCCGTTAGCTCAGCAGACTCCCCCAAAGCTTAGAGCCCCAGCACCTCCTTTCCCCCCTGCCGGCAGCAGCTCACCTAGGTCAGGTGCACCCCACTTTCGCTGGCTGGCTGACCGAGACACCAAATGCTGTTCAATTTCTTCTGGTGACCGCTTCTTCATGTGGTAATCGTGTTCTGACCTATGTGGACGAGTCACGTAGAGGACGTCCATCAAGCTCTGCCCTGCTGCAGCGGCGCCGCTGACATCCCTTCACGTCCTTCACTGAGCCTGCCGACCGACCCAAGCACTAATGGGGGTGGGGTGTTTTAGATAATCAGACCGCTGACGCGGGGGGGCTAAGCAGACAGATTGCCGACGGGGGAAGGGGCGTCTAGGGGTTGGGGGTGCTAGCAGACAGATCGCCGACGGGGGGGGGGGGGGTACTAGCAGCCAGATCGCTTACCAGGGGGTGTTAGTGGTGTTGGGTTCGGTGGGTGACGGCACTCACCCCATCAGATTGGTGTCACCCACACCCCCCTCGCAACGCCACTGCTCTTCAACACAAGAAAAAGCAGCTCCAGGCATGGGGGGACTAACCTATTTTATGTGCAGGATCTAGGCTGTCAGCTGGTGATAGAAGACAGCTGTTCAGGGCTGTTCGGCCTGCTTTTAACTTAGTAATATAGTGTGCCCTTTCATTCGCAGCCAGGGGAGCGAGCAGGGCACAGACAAGCTGTGGGTGTGATTACAGTGCTGCATATGCCATCAATCAAGTAAAGTGTGACCACCCCCAGAATGAACTGAAAGTGCACAGCTAAAGATCCACGCTGTGCTCGAATTGCAAGGTGAGAAAACCCCTTTAAGGATATATGTGACAGGACAGGACCTTGAGCACTGCCGAGAACCTGACATATTAATTTAGTAGTGTTTGGCCATCCATTATACCCTCAGTAGTCATATGTAGTTTAGTTTGTAGTGCTCTTGCCCACTAAATCCTATGTCTATGCCCCCTCCTCAGCACCTACCCACATGTCCCTTTATTCAGCCTCTGATACTAAGATTAATATATAGTATATAAAGTGTATTTATAGAAGGGTAGACTTTCTGTTCATGTACTTACTACAGGGATGTGTGGTGGAGTCATCCGAAGGGCTTCCACTGAGACCCAGTCAATATGCTGGAAGAAATGATGGCCTCGGATGTTACTGTGGACTCCTAAGTAGGGATGAGCAAACCCGAACTGTATAGTTCGGGTTCGTACCAAATTTTGGGGTGTCCGTGACACGGACCCGAACCCGAACATTTTCGTAAAAGTCCGGGTTCGGTGTTCGGCGCTTTCTTGGCGCTTTTTGAAAGGCTGCAAAGCAGCCAATCAACAAGCGTCATACTACTTGCCCCAAGAGGCCATCACAGCCATGCCTACTATTGGCATGGCTGTGATTGGCCAGTACAGCATGTGACCCAGCCTCTATTTAAGCTGGAGTCACGTAGCGCCGCACGTCACTCTGCTCTGATCAGTGTAGGGAGAGGTTGCAGCTGCTGTTAGGGCGAGATTAGGCAGTGATTAACTCAGCAAAAACACTTAATTCAGTGATCGATCTACAGCTGTGGATCATTGAACTGCTGCTATTTAATTGCTCACTGTTTTTAGGCTGCCCAGAGCGTTTTTATGTCACTTTTTTCTTGGGTGATCGGCGGCCACTTTGTGTCTTGTGGTGCGCCAGCACAAGCTGCCACCAAGTCCATTTAACCATCAATAGTGTGGTTATTTTTTTGCTATATCCTACATCAGGGGCTTGGCTGTGCTTGCTATTTTATTGAGGGGTAAAATACAATTGCCAAAATAGCAGTACCCTAAATCTGGTGTTTCAGCTGTGGCTAGCCAATTGTAATACTGTCTGCTGTCTGGCAAAGGATATATTTTTGTTCTGGGTTGAAATACAATTCCCAAGTTAGCAATTCCCTAAATCAGTGGTTTCTGCTGTATCAGGCAAAGTTTAAATCGATCCATAAAAGGGTATATTAGATTTAAGGTGCGGATAGTGTCATCCTCAATAACTTTACACGCTACCGTGCATTTCCAAGTTTAATTCTGTCCGTAAACGTATACCTGTCACCCAGCGCCTAAATAATAGGCCTAAAATTTATATTCAGCTAAATCTGTGTTTATTGCTGAGGCTGGTCAATTCATTTAGTGTCCGCCAAAGCACAGTTTTTGTTCTGGTTTGAAATACAATTCCCAACTTAGCAATTCCCTAAATCAGTGGTTTCTGCTGTATCAGGCCAACTTTAAATCTATCCATAAAAGGGTATATTAGATTGAAGGTGCGGATAAGGTCATTCTCAATAACTTCACACGCTACCGTGCATTTCCAAGTCTATTTCTGTCCGTAAACGTATACCTGTCATCCAGCGCCTAAATAATAGGCCTAAAATTTATATTCAGCTAAATCAGTGTTTATTGCTGAGGCTGGTCAATTCATTTAGTGTCCGCCAATTCACAGTTTTTGTTCTGGTTTGAAATACAATTCCCAACTTAGCAATTCCCTAAATCAGTGGTTTCTGCTGTATCAGGCCAAGTTTAAATCGATCCATAAAAGGGTATATTAGATTGAAGGTGCGGATAGGGTCATCCTCAATAACTTCCCACGCTACCGTGCATTTACAAGTCTAATTCTGTCCGTAAACGTATACCTGTCATCCAGCGCCTAAATAATAGGCCTAAAATTTATATTCAGCTAAATCTGTGTTTATTGCTGAGGCTGGTCAATTCATTTAGTGTCTGCCAAAGCACAGTTTTTGTTCTGGTTTGAAATACAATTCCCAACTTAGCAATTCCCTAAATCAGTGGTTTCTGCTGTATCAGGCCAACTTTAAATCTATCCATAAAAGGGTATATTAGATTGAAGGTGCGGATAAGGTCATTCTCAATAACTTCACACGCTACCGTGCATTTCCAAGTCTATTTCTGTCCGTAAACGTATACCTGTCATCCAGCGCCTAAATAATAGGCCTAAAATTTATATTCAGCTAAATCAGTGTTTATTGCTGAGGCTGGTCAATTCATTTAGTGTCCGCCAATTCACAGTTTTTGTTCTGGTTTGAAATACAATTCCCAACTTAGCAATTCCCTAAATCAGTGGTTTCTGCTGTATCAGGCCAAGTTTAAATCGATCCATAAAAGGGTATATTAGATTGAAGGTGCGGATAGTGTCATCCTCAATAACTTCACACGCTACCGTGCATTTCCAAGTTTAATTCTGTCTGTAAACGTATACCTGTCATCCAGGGCCTAAATACTAGGCCTACAATTTATATTCAGCTAAATCTGTCATTACTGCTGTGCCTGTATTAGTGTAATACGGTACCTAAATAGATAGCCAGATAGTGTTAGGTGTCTGTAAAAAAAGGCCTGAATTTGAATTCAATACATTGGGCCAAATAATTTTTTTCTTATTGTGGTGAACGGTAACAATGAGGAAAACATCTAGTAAGGGACGCGGACATGGTCGTGGTGGTGTTAGTGGACCCTCTGGTGCTGGGAGAGGATGTGGCCGGTCTGCCACAGCCACACGTCCTAGTGAACCAACTACCTCAGGTCCCAGTAGCCACCAGAATTTACAGCGATATTTGGTGGGGCCCAATGCCGTTCTAAGTATGGTAAGGCCTGAGCAGGTACAGGCATTAGTCAATTGGGTGGCCGACAGTGGATCCAGCACGTTCACATTATCTCCCACCCAGTCTTCTGCAGAAAGCGCACAGATGGCGCATGAAAACCAAGCCCATCAGTCTGTCACATCACCCCCATGCATATCAGGGAAACTGTCTGAGCCTCAAGTTATGCAGCAGTCTCTTATGCTGTTTGAAGACTCTGCTGCCAGGGTTTCCCAAGGGCATCCACCTAGCCCTTCCCCAGGGGTGGAAGAGATAGAATGCACTAACGCACAACCACTTATGTTTCCTGATGAGGACATGGGAATACCACCTCAGCACGTCTGTGATGATGACAAAACACAGGTGCCAACTGCTGCGTCTTTCTGCAGTGTGCAGACTGAACAGGAGGTCAGGGAGGAAGACTGGGTGGAAGACGATGCAGGGGACGATGAGGTCCTAGACCCCACATGGAATGAAGGTCGTGCCACTGACTTTCAGAATTCGGAGGAAGAGGCAGTGGTGAGACCGAGCCAACAGCGTAGCAAAAGAGGGAGCAGTGGGCAAAAGCAGAACACCCGCCGCCAAGAGAGTCCGTCTGCTACTGGCCACCGCCATCTGGGACCGAGCACCCCAAAGGCAGCTTAAAGGAGTTCCCTGGCGTGGCAGTTCTTCAAACAATGTGCTGACGACAAGACCCGAGTGGTTTGCACGCTGTGCCATCAGAGCCTGAAGCGAGGCATTAATGTTCTGAACCTTAGCACAACCTGCATGACCAGGCACCTGCATGCAAAGCATGAACTGCAGTGGAGTAAAGACCTTAAAAACAAGGAACTCACTCAGGCTCCCCCTGCTACCTCTTCTGCTGCTGCCGCCGCCTCGGCCTCTTCCTCCGCCTCTGGAGGAACGTTGGCACCTGCCGCCCAGCAAACAGAGGATGTACCACCAACACCACCACCTCCGTCACCAAGCATCTCAACCATGTCACAGGGCAGCGTTCAGCTCTCCATCTCACAAACATTTGAGAGAAAGCGTAAATTCCCACCTAGCCACCCTCGATCCCTGGCCCTGAATGCCAGCATTTCTAAACTACTGGCCTATGAAATGCTGTCATTCAGGCTGGTGGACACAGACAGCTTCAAACAGCTCATGTCGCTTGCTGTCCCACAGTATGTTGTTCCCAGCCGCCACTACTTCTCCAAGAGAGCAGTGCCTTCCCTGCACAACCAAGTATCCGATAAAATCAAGTGTGCACTGCGCAACGCCATCTGTGGCAAGGTCCACCTAACCACAGATACGTGGACCAGTAAGCACGGCCAGTGACGCTATATCTCCCTAACTGCACACTGGGTAAATGTAGTGGCGGCTGGGCCCCTGGCGAAGAGCTGTTTGGCGCACGTCCTTCCACCGCCAAGGATCGCAGGGCAACATTCTTTGCCTCCTGTTGCCTCCTCCTCCTACTCGGCTTCCTCCTCCTCTTCTTCCACCTGCTCATCCAGTCAGCCACACACCTTCACCACCAACTTCAGCACAGCCCGGGGTAAACGTCAGCAGGCCATTCTGAAACTCATATGTTTGGGGGACAGGCCCCACACCGCACAGGAGTTGTGGCGGGGTATAGAACAACAGACCGACGAGTGGTTGCTGCCGGTGAGCCTCAAGCCCGGCCTGGTGGTGTGCGATAATGGGCGAAATCTCCTTGCAGCTCTGGGACTAGCCGGTTTGACGCACATCCCTTGCCTGGCACATGTGCTGAATTTGGTGGTCCAGAAGTTCATTCACAACTACCCCGACATGTCAGAGCTGCTGCATAAAGTGCGGGCCGTCTGTGCGCGCTTCCGGCGTTCACATCCTGCCGCTGCTCGCCTGTCTGCGATACAGCGTAACTTCGGTCTTCCCACTCACCGCCTCATATGCGACGTGCCCACCAGGTGGAACTCCATCTTGCACATGCTGGACAGACTGTGCGAGCAGCAGCAGGCTATAGTGGAGTTTCAGCTGCAGCACGCACACGTCAGTCGCACTGCGGAACAGCACCACTTCACCACCAATGACTGGGCCTCCATGCGAGACCTGTGTGCCCTGTTGCACTCTTTTGAGTACTCCACCAACATGGCCAGTGGCGATGACGCCGTTATCAGCGTTACAATACCACTTGAGAAAACACTTAGGGCGATGATGGAAGAGAAGGTGGCCCAGGAGGAGGAGGAGGAGGAAGAGAGGTCATTTTTAGCACTTTCAGGCCAGTCTCTTAGAAGTGACTCAGAGGGAGTTTTTTTGCAACAGCAGAGGCCAGGTACAAATGTGGCCAGACAGGGCCCACTACTGGAGGACGAGGAGGACGAGGATAAGGAGGAGGTGGAGGAGGATGAGGATGAAGCATGTTCACAGCGGGGTGGCACCCAACGCAGCTCGGGCCCATCACTGGTGCGTGGCTGGGGGGAAACGCAGGACGATGACGATACGCCTCCCACAGAGGACAGCTTGTCCTTACCTCTGGGCAGCCTGGCACACATGAGCGACTACATGCTGCAGTGCCTGCGCAATGACAGCAGAGTTGCCCACATTTTAACGTGTGCGGACTACTGGGTTGCCACCCTGCTGGATCTACGGTACAAAGACAATGTGCCCACCTTACTTCCTGCACTAGAGAGTGATAGGAAGATGCGCGAGTACAAGCGCACGTTGGTAGACGCGCTACTGAGAGCATTCCCAAATGTCACAGGGGAACAAGTGGAAGCCCAAGGCGAAGGCAGAGGAGGAGCAAGAGGTCGCCAACGCAGCTGTGTCACGGCCAGCTCCTCTGAGGGCAGGGTTAGCTTGGCAGAGATGTGGAAAAGTTTTGTCAACACGCCACAGCTAACTGCACCACCACCTGATACGGAACGTGTTAGCAGGAGGCAACATTTCACTAACATGGTGGAACAGTACGTGTGCACACCCCTCCACGTACTGACTGATGGTTCGGCCCCATTCAACTTCTGGGTCTCCAAATTGTCCACGTGGCCAGAGCTAGCCTTTTATGCCTTGGAGGTGCTGGCCTGCCCGGCGGTCAGCGTTTTGTCTGAACGTGTATTCAGCACGGCAGGGGGCGTCATTACAGACAAACGCAGCCGCCTGTCTACAGCCAATGTGGACAAGCTGACGTTCATAAAAATGAACCAGGTATGGATCCCACAGGACCTGTCCATCCCTTGTGCAGATTAGACATTAACTACCTCCCCGTAACCATATATTATTGTACTCCAGGGCACTTCCTCATTCAATCCTATTTTTATTTTCATTTTACCATTATATTGCGGGGCAACCCAAAGTTGAATGAACCTCTCCTCTGCCTGGGTGCCGGGGCCTAAAATATCTGACAGTGGCCTGTTCCAGTGTTGGGTGACGTGAAGCATGATTCTCTGCTATGACATGAAGCCTGAATCTCTGCTATGGGACCTCTCTCCTCTGTCTGGGTGCCGGGGCCTAAAAATATCTGACAGTGGCCTGTTCCAGTGTTGGGTGACGTGAAGCATGATTCTCTGCTATGACATGAAGCCTGAATCTCTGCTATGGGACCTCTCTCCTCTTTCTGGGTGCCGGGGCCTAAAAATCTGACAATGGACTGTTCCAGTTTTGGTTGAAGTGAATCCTGATTCTCTCCTATGACATGAAGAATGATTCTCAGCTGACATGAAGCCTGAATCTCTGTTATGGGACCTCTCTCCTCTGTCTGGGTGCCGGGGCCTAAATATCTGACAATGTACTGTTCCAGTTTTGGCTGACGTGAAGCCTGATTCTCTGCTATGACATGAAGATTGATTCTCTGCTGACATGAAGCCTGAATCTCTGTTATGGCACCTCTCTCCTCTGTCTGGGTGCCGGGGCCTAAATATATGACAATGGACTGTTCCAGTTTTGGCTGACGTGAAGCCTGATTCTCTGCTATGACATGAAGACTGATTCTCTGCTGACATGAAGCCGGAATCTCTGTTATGGGACCTCTCTCCTCTGTCTGGGTGCCGGGGCCTAAATATCTGACAATGGACTGTTCCAGTTTTGGCTGACGTGAAGCCTGATTCTCTGCTATGACATGAAGACTGATTCTCTGCTGACATGAAGCCTGAATCTCTGTTATGGGACCTTTCTCCTCTGTCTGGGTGCTGGGGCCTAAATATCTGACAATGGACTGTTCCAGTTTTGGCTGACGTGAAGCCTGATTCTCTGCTATGACATGAAGACTGATTCTCTGCTGACATAAAGCCTGAGTCTCTGTTATGGGACCTCTCTCCTCTGTCTGGGTGCCGGGGCCTAAATATCTGACAATGGACTGTTCCAGTTTTGGCTGACGTGAAGCCTGATTCTCTGCTATGACATGAAGACTGATTATCTGCTGACATGAAGCCTGAATCTCTGTTATGGGACCTCTCTCCTCTGTCTGGGTGCCGGGGCCTAAATATCTGACAATGGACTGTTCCAGTTTTGGCTGACGTGAAGCCTGATTCTCTGCTATGACATGAAAACTGATTCTCTGCTGACATGAAGCCTGAATCTCTGTTATGGGACCTCTCTCCTCTGTCTGGGTGCCGGGGCCTAAATATATGACAATGGACTGTTCCAGTTTTGGCTGACGTGAAGCCTGATTCTCTGCTATGACATGAAGACTGATTCTCTGCTGACATGAAGCCTGAATCTCTGTTATGGGACCTCTCTCCTCTGTCTGGGTGCCGGGGCCTAAATATATGACAATGGACTGTTCCAGTTTTGGCTGATGTGAAGCCTGATTCTCTGCTATGACATGAAGACTGATTCTCTGCTGACATGAAGCCTGAATCTCTGTTATGGGACCTCTCTCCTCTGTCTGGGTGCCGGGGCCTAAATATCTGACAATGGACTGTTCCAGTTTTGGCTGACGTGAAGCCTGATTCTCTGCTATGACATGAAGACTGATTCTCTGCTGACATGAAGCCTGAATCTCTGTTATAGGACCTCTCTCCTCTGTCTGGGTGCCAGGGCCTAAATATATGACAATGGACTTTTCCAGTTTTGGCTGACGTGAAGCCTGATTCTCTGCTATGACATGAAGACTGATTCTCTGCTGACATGAAGCCTGAATCTCTGTTATGGGACCTCTCTCCTCTGTCTGGGTGCCGGGGCCTAAATATATGACAATGGACTGTTCCAGTTTTGGCTGACGTGAAGCCTGATTCTCTGCTATGACATGAAGACTGATTCTCTGCTGACATGAAGCCTGAATCTCTGCTATGGGACCTCTCTCCTCTGTCTGGGTGCCGGGGCCTAAATATATGACAATGGACTGTTCCAGTTTTGGCTGACGTGAAGCCTGATTCTCTGCTATGACATGAAGACTGATTCTCTGCTGACATGAAGCCTGTTTCTCTGCTTTGGGACCTCTCTCCAATTGATATTGGTTAATTTTTATTTATTTTATTTTTATTTTTATTCATTTCCCTATCCACATTTGTTTGCAGGGGATTTAACTACATTTTGCTGCCTTTTGCAGCCCTCTAGCCCTTTCCTGGGCTGTTTTACAGCCTTTTTAGTGCCAAAAAGTTCGGGTCCCCATTGACTTCAACGGGGTTCGGGTTCGGGACGAAGTTCGGGTTGGGTTCGGATCCCGAACCCGAACATTTCTGGGAAGTTCGGCCGAACTTCTCGAACCCGAAAATCCAGGTGTTCGCTCAAATCTACTCCTAAGCGGTTGGCAGGATCTCTCTGGAGGAGCTGAAAATGAGAAAGGTAATTATAAATGACCACAGTTTCCTCTGATTACAATGACCAGACAGATCCCAGAACTACTTTTTCAGGTACTAGTTGTTAAATGAAATCAGTAATCTGGTTTCTATGGGAGAGATCTCCACTCTTCTTTTCTGACAATTTTGAGAAATTTGCCCCAATGTTTATTCTATCTGAATGTTGGACTTATGCTGTAGTGTCAGCAATGGGAGATTTTAGAAATCTATGGCTGCTTCTTGCATAAACTCAGAGGGGGTGCACTAAGGGGCTTATTTATTAAGATAGGCAATTTACCCGCCAGTCTAAGGCTACTTTCACACTTGCGGCAGTGTGATCCGGCAAGCAGTTACGTCTTCGGAACCGCCTGCCGGATCCGCCGATCTGGATGTGACTGAAAGAATTTGTGAGACGCATCCAGATGCGGATCTGTCTCAAAAGTGCATTGCGAGAACGGATCCGTCTCTCCGCTTGTCATGCGGACAGACGGATCCGTCTTGTATCTTTTTTCAAATTTTTTACCTGTCTGCGCATGCGCAGACCGGAAGGACGGATCCGGTATTCCGGTATTTTGAATGCCGGATCCGGCACTAATACATTCCTATGGGGAAAAATGCCGGATCCGGCATTCAGGCAAGTCTTCAGTTTTTTTCGCCGGAGATAAAACCGTAGCATGCTACGGATTTCTCTTTTGCCTGATCAGTCAAAATGACTAAACTGAAGACATCCTGATGCATCCTGAACGGATTACTCTCCATTAAGAATGCATGGGGATATGCCTAAACAGTTCTTTTCCGGTATAGAGCCCCTGTGACGGAACTCAGTGCCGGAAAAGAAAAACGCTAGTGTGAAAGTACCCTTAATTGTGTCTTCAGTGCTGTGAAAGTGCAGGCCTCTACATAGCTTTGGCACTTCCTCCAGCAGGACGTGCGTCAATCTTAAATCTACACCAGCTCCCTTGCTGGCATAGATTTAAGTAATTTTTTGCGCCAAAAACTGGTGTACAAAATGATGAATGAAATGGGCCTGCTTTTTCTGTTTCCTCTGTCACTACAAAAGTGTCATATATCAGCTAATAAATGAGCCCCTAGGTGTGTATAGTAAATGTGTCCTCAGTACATTCACTACCTGACTCTCATTCAAATTATCCATTATGCCAGTTTTTCTTAAATATTCTACGATGGGAGAACCACTATAATGTTCCCCTTCTTGCTTATAAAAGTGGTAGTTCGTGCTGCTATTTAACCAGGCTCCGGGGCAAGTTAGACATTTTGTTACTGCTGAGACTGGCTCTGGTCAGGTTGTGGCTCCAGGGGTGACTACTCAGCATGTCCTCTTGTGGAGACCAATATTGTAGCCTTGAATACTACATCAGCACTCGTTGTGCTACCAGCACCTCCGAGGGGCAACCTAAGTTCTAAACACTAAAATGGCAAGTACCATATTTTTCGCCCTATAAGACGCACCTGCCCATAAGAGGCACCTAGGTTTTTGAGGAGGAAAAGAAGAAAAAAAAAATTTCAACCAAAAGGTGTGCTTTTGGTGGGTTTTGAACTAATGGTGGTCTGTGGATGACACTGTTATGGGGGATCTGTGGATGGAACTGTTATGGCGGATCTGTGGATGGCACTGTTATGAGGGATCTGCGGATGGCACTGTTATGAGGGATCTGTGGATGGCACTGTTATGGGGGATTTGTGGATGGCACTGTTATGGGGGCATCTGTGGATGACACTGTTATGGGGGTGGATCTGTGGATGACACTGTTATGGGGGTGGATCTGTGGATGACACTGTTATGGGGGTGGATCTGTGGATGACACATATATAGCATCTTATGCTATATATGTGTCATCCACAGATCCCCCCCCATAACAGTATCCTTGTGGAGTGACCCCCCAATACAGGGGGTGGGGGCCGACAACTGGTGTTGAAATCGCGGCGGGGCCTCTGGGATCTGTAGGGAATCCATATGGACGCAGGGGGAGAATGCGCCTGACGAAGTGAGTGACCGGCCAGCCTGCCTGCCAGTACGGGAGTTTCATAGTGAGTACTAGGTGGATTGCCCTACGCAGAGGATTTCTACACTTTACATATGGATTGCCTACACTTTACCTATGAATACTGCTGTGTGCGGGGCCCGGTGTAAGGCTACTTTCACACTACCGTTCAGAGCAGGTCCGTCTGATGTCTGCTCAGACGGATCCGCTCCTATAATGCAGACGTTTGGATCCGTTCAGAACGGATCCGTCTGCATTATAGTTAAAAAAAAATTAAAAGTGTGAAAGTAGCCTGAACGGATCCGTCCAGACTTTACATTGAAAGTCAATGGGGGACGGATCCGTTTGAAGATTGAGCCATATTGTGTCATCTTCAAACGGATCCGTCCCCATTGACTTACATTGTAAGTCTGGACGGATCCGCTTGCCTCCGCACGGCCAGGCGGACACCCGAACGCTGCAAGCAGCGTTCAGGTGTCTGTTTGCTGAGCGGAGGCTGAACGCTGCCAGACTGATGCATTCTGAGCGGATCCGCGTCCACTCAGAATGCATTAGGGCAGTACGGATGCGTTCGGGGCCGCTTGTGAGCCCCTTCAAACGGAGCTCACAAGCGGACACCCAAACGCTAGTGTGAAAGTAGCCTAATAGAGTACAGTGACTGCACCGGGCCCCGCCGCGATTCCAGCAGTTGCCGGCCTCCAGCCCCTCCTCGCTGATACATCGCAGTCCGCGCTGTGCAGCATTGCAGCCCGCGATGTATCACTATTAGCAGAGTAAAAATGACAGCATTCACCCCATAAGACGCACTGCCATTTTCCCCCCACTTTTGCGTTTTATGGGGCGAAAAATACGGTATTTGTAAAGTAGTGCACTAGGGGGTATTGTAGAGGAAGATGTCTTCCTATCACAGTTTGTCATATAACATTATATAAAATACAGTTGTGTCATGCAGTAACATACTGACCTCTTTAATGATGTCTTCCGCGCTGGAGCGTGTTGTATCAAATAGTGTAGGATGGTAAGTACACTTACTGGTAATCATTTTATTTAAGATGACACCAAATGAATACCAGTCCACTCCAACGCCATACTCCTCCTCAGCCAACATCTGCCAGAAAGGAGAGAAGAGTTATTACTAGGGATGAGCGAACCCGAACTGTATAGTTCGGGTTCGTACCGAATTTTGGGGTGTCCGTGACACGGACCCGAACCCGAACATTTTCGTAAAAGTCCGGGTTCGGGTTCGATGTTCGGCGCTTTCTTGGCGCTTTTTGAAAGGCTGCAAATACTTGGCCCAAGAGGCCATCACAGCCATGCATACTATTGGCATGGCTGTGATTGGCCAGTGCACCATGTGACCCAGCCTCTATTTAAGCTGGAGTCACGTAGCGCCGCACGTCACTCTGCTATGATCAGTATAGGGAGAGGTTGCAGCTGCGACGTTAGGGCGAGATTAGGCAGATTAACTCCTCCAAAAGACTTCATTCTGTGATCGATCTGCAGCTGTGGATCATTGAAGTGCTATTATTGACTTGCTCACTTTTTTGAGGCAGCCCAGAGCGTTTTTAGATCACTTTTTTTCTGGGGTGATCGGCGGCCATTTTGTGACTTGTGGTGCACCAGCACGAGCTATCACCAAGTGTATTTAACCATCGATAGTGTGGTTATTTTGTGCTATATCCTACATCAGCTGCAGGCTGAGCCTGTGTCACCGAAGTGCATTTAACCATCAACAGTCTGGTTATTTTTTGGCCATATACTACATCAGCTGCAGGCTGAGCCTGTGTCACCCAAGTGCATTTAACCATCAACAGTCTGATTATTTTTTGGCCATATACTACATCAGCTGCAGGCTGAGCCTGTGTCACCCAAGTGCATTTAACCATCAACAGTGTGGTTATTTTTTGGCCATATATTACATCAGGGGCAAGTTGAGCCTGTCACCCAGCGCCTAAAAAATAGACCTGACATTTCTATTCAACCAAATCTGCACAGTTTTAGCTGGTCAAGTTATTTGTAGTGACCATAAAAGCAGACTTTTTGTTCTGGGTTGAAAAAGCATTCCCAAATTTGCCATTCTGAAAATAACTAGTTTGTGGTATTTGAGGCCTACTTGAAATCTATCCCAAAAAGAAAATCTTACATTGAAGGTATTGATAGTGTCATTCAGAAAAACCTAAGACACACGCTAGCGTGCTGATAGAAGTGTCATTCTGTGATTAAACCTATAACTGTCACACAGCGCAAAAAAAAAAACAGGTCTCACATCTCTATTCAACCAAATCTGCACAGTTTTAGCTGGTCAAGTTATTTGTAGTGACCGTAAAAGCAGACTTTTTGTTCTGGGTTGAAAAAGCATTCCCAAATTTGCCATTCTCAAAATAACTAGTTTGTGGTATTTGAGGCCTACTTGAAATCTATCCCAAAAAGAAAATCTTACATTGAAGGTATTGATAGTGTCATTCAGAAAAACCTAAGACACACGCTAGCGTGCTGATAGAAGTGTCATTCTGTGATTAAACCTATAACTGTCACACAGCGCAAAAAAAAACAGGTCTCACATCTCTATTCAACCAAATCTGCACAGTTTTAGCTGGTCAAGTTATTTGTAGTGACCGTAAAAGCAGACTTTTTGTTCTGGGTTGAAAAAGCATTCCCAAATTTGCCATTCTCAAAATAACTAGTTTGTGGTATTTGAGGCCTACTTGAAATCTATCCCAAAAAGAAAATCTTACATTGAAGGTATTGATAGTGTCATTCAGAAAAACCTAAGACACACGCTAGCGTGCTGATAGAAGTGTCATTCTGTGATTAAACCTATAACTGTCACACAGCGCAAAAAAAAACAGGTCTCACATCTCTATTCAACCAAATCTGCACAGTTTTAGCTGGTCAAGTTATTTGTAGTGACCGTAAAAGCAGACTTTTTGTTCTGGGTTGAAAAAGCATTCCCAAATTTGCCATTCTCAAAATAACTAGTTTGTGGTATTTGAGGCCTACTTGAAATCTATCCCAAAAAGAAAATCTTACATTGAAGGTATTGATAGTGTCATTCAGAAAAACCTAAGACACACGCTAGCGTGCTGATAGAAGTGTCATTCTGTGATTAAACCTATAACTGTCACACAGCGCAAAAAAAAACAGGTCTCACATCTCTATTCAACCAAATCTGCACAGTTTTAGCTGGTCAAGTTATTTGTAGTGACTGTAAAAGCAGACTTTTTGTTCTGGGTTGAAAAAGCATTTCCAAATTTGCCATTCTGAAAATAACTAGTTTGTGGGATTTGAGGCCTACTTGAAATCTATCCCAAAAAGAAAATCTTACATTGAAGGTATTGATAGTGTCATTCAGAAAAACCTAAGACACACGCTAGCATGCTGATAGAAGTGTCATTCTGTGATTAAACCTATAACTGTCACACAGCGCAAAAAAAAAACAGGTTTCACATCTCTATTCAACCAAATCTGCACAGTTTTAGCTGGTCAAGTTATTTGTAGTGACCGTAAAAAGCAGACTTTTTGTTCTGGGTTGAAAAAGCATTCCCAAATTTGCCATTCTCAAAATAACTAGTTTGTGGTATTTGAGGCCTACTTGAAATCTATCCCAAAAAGAAAATCTTACATTGAAGGTATTGATAGTGTCATTCAGAAAAACCTAAGACACACGCTAGCGTGCTGATAGAAGTGTCATTCTGTGATTAAACCTATAACTGTCACACAGCGCAAAAAAAACAGGTCTCACATCTCTATTCAACCAAATCTGCACAGTTTTAGCTGGTCAAGTTATTTGTAGTGACCGTAAAAGCAGACTTTTTGTTCTGGGTTGAAAAAGCATTCCCAAATTTGCCATTCTCAAAATAACTAGTTTGTGGTATTTGAGGCCTACTTGAAATCTATCCCAAAAAGAAAATCTTACATTGAAGGTATTGATAGTGTCATTCAGAAAAACCTAAGACACACGCTAGCGTGCTGATAGAAGTGTCATTCTGTGATTAAACCTATAACTGTCACACAGCGCAAAAAAAAACAGGTCTCACATCTCTATTCAACCAAATCTGCACAGTTTTAGCTAATCAAGTTATTTGTAGTGACCGTAAAAGCAGACTTTTTGTTCTGGGTTGAAAAAGCATTCCCAAATTTGCCATTCTCAAAATAACTAGTGTG